>NC_057795.1:298163803-298315371 GCF_018294505.1 Triticum aestivum | reverse complement strand
GCCGTTCGGGTGGTGGTGGAGACGGTCGCCGGAGCAGCCTGGTTCGCCGGCGACGAGGTCACGCGGCGGAGGTGCTTCGGGCGTCGATGGATTCGGTCGCTCCTAGCTGCAAAAGGAGCGGGGAAGAGTGGGGAAAGGGTCAGCGTGGCCGCGCGGTTCCAGATCGAGAGAAAACGGGGGCGGAGAGGCCTGTACCGCGCGAACGCTGACGAGCCGAGGCGGCGGGGCCCGAGCTCGATCTCGAGCTCTAGCGGCTTTGGAGACTAACGGGTGGTATGGGAGGTGGATTAGGATTGCGGGGGAGCGACAGGGAGAGAGAGAGAGAGGCTCGGGGTCGCCTTATATAGGCTGGCCGAGGTCCACTGTAGGCATGGCCTACGGGTGCCCGCCGGATCGGCTCGGGTGGCCGTTAGAGAGGGAACGGAGGGCTCGGGGGTGTTCGTGGGAGTGGTGTAGGGTGCCAGGGAGAGAGAGGAGGAGCGGGGCGAGCTGCACGCGGGCCACAAGAGTGGCGCGAGCATTGGCCGAGCGGGGCGGCACTCTGGCGCAAGCTGCAGGAGAGAGAGGAGGGCGCGGGAGAAAGTGGGCAGCCTGCTGGCGTGGAGCAGACGTCGAGGGGCATCGACTGTCGCGCGGGGGAGGCTCGAGGTGGACGGGGTACGCGGCATCAACGGTCGGGTGCCCTGCCAGGCGCTCCAGAGCGCGACTTTGGCCGGCATCCGCGGCTTTCCCGCGTCCGCGCGCGTCCATTATTGTCTGGAGGCTGCAGGGGGCGTGGGCAAAAGCTGGAGCGGGCCTTGGATGCTCTGGAGAGCTGAGGGGAGAGAAGGAGGCTGAGAGAGAGGGGAGAAGCTGCTGTCCAGAGAAGACAAATGGGGTTCCCCCTCCCTTCATCATTGCTTCCTCGGGCAGAAAAGCATCCAGGTGATAGAGGGGAACTAGGAGGGGTTGTGGTAAAAAGCTGGGCTTAAGGAGATTAGTGGAAGAGGCTGGAATTTGCATTTCAAAATTCTGCCAAAAGGCGTTTGATGATGGCTTGGGCAAGTTAATGACTTCCACTTGTCATGAGACTCCACAGGGTGAGATGTCACATATAATTAGGGCCTTCCACCCATTTTGAGCTTATTTGGGCAAAGTTGCCAATGCAACTTTTGTAAACCCTAAAAATTGGTAGGAATGGACTTGTGTAGATCCAGTTGAGTAGATCACTTGTCCTTGATGCACAACTTGGTGTGGTGGCCTCATTTAGTCATGCAATCATGCTCACAAAAGTTGGGGTCAAGGAGAGAAATTTGGTAGTACAAAGTAGTTCAAATTTGGTTCTGGACAGGAAGGGTTTTGGGGCACTTTGATCAAGATAATATTTTCTCCAACTTGTGCCATTTGGTCTAGATTAATTATTAGACCATTTGAGCAAGTTCACAAAGTTTGAGAACATTTGGACATGTTTGGCAATGTAAAGTTGCTCAAACTTCAAAATGGACAGAAATGGTTTTGAGGGGGTTTCATGGGGTTATACTATTCTCCATGACATGACACTTGTCAAGACCATCAAACATGTCATATGTGACATGCTAGAATTTTCTTGGAATTTTTGGAGAATATTTCCTTTGTAAATATTTCAAAAGCTTGAAATATCCAGAAAGGATTTTTGAGGGATTTGACCAATATTTTGAACATGACCATGTGTTGAAACTCTTATATATGGGAAATATATGCCCACTTAGTTTCCCTGATTTTTGTCAAATATTTTTAAATCAACAAAATAATTTTTCCCTATTAAAGACCATTTCTGGCCTTAAGAAAAAGCTTTTAAATAAAATAGGAAAATAACTTTTAAAATTATATTTTTGTGGTTTATGGGAAGTCCTATACCTAATAGGTTCAAATATACCTTTTGAAATATTTTTCATACCCCAAATCAAGTACTTGCAGTGCAAACCTCAATTTAGGGGTTTTTGGAAAACTAATTTTAGAAAATACTTTTTGGCCAAATTATTTTTGTAAGAAAATACTATATTGCTCTATACACATGGCATGATCATTGGGCAAGAGTTTGGGGCAAGGAGATGAAGTATAGAAGGTGGAGTAGTTGACTTTAAAGAGCATTTGAAAAGAATCACAGAGAGAAAACCAACTCCAAATAAAAAGCCAAATAATGCAAAAGTTTTTGTTGGTCCAAATTTTCATGCTTTAATAATGCAAGTGAAATGTTACAGAATGCAGGGTGTGACAACTCCGATCATCAGAAAATATAGCCTCTTTAATCCCATGTGCAATTGATCTCATCAACTGTGCACATAGCCGATCTTATCAAGGACAACAGATCTCATCTGCTGCCTCCACATATCTAATATGCATACGATCTAAAACAAAATCCTATAGCAGAGGCTCTATACCACTGTTGCTTTCTATGGTAGGGTGCGTTGACTGCAAATTAAAAATTCCTACGTGCAGAACAACCAAGAACATGCTACGGGAGATGGATCACAGATTGTTACCACTAGACGCGCAGTGCCGTGAAGCGGAAGAAGAGTTGGGGCAGCGCGTCCGCGTGGATCGCCTCCTCCTCGTCCGATCTCCCTCGAACAGTCGGTTGTCCGATCCCACGTACAAGTTTGCCGGAGCAGCGCAAGTGTACCACCTCTAACGGTATCCGCGCGTGCAGGAGGAACACCGTGCGGCAGACTGCTAGGTCCGATCACTAAGTCGGCGGCGAGTGGAGGTGGCTATTCGCAACACATGCAAACCCTAGTCACAGCACCGAAGCAATCCACCACCTGAGTGTGCCGCACCTCCACTTTATATAGGCATCCGTCGCGGGCTCAACACTTGGGCCTCGCACGGACCCTAAAGCCCACATGTCTACTCGGCCACAATCTGAATACAGCTCGGATCACATCAGACTAGTGTCTTCGGATCCGACCTTGTAGGTTCCTTCCCTCAAGTGCGCGACCCCTTAGGTTCAAGTCAGCTTGGTCACAATTCGGATCACCTCTGACCTGCACGGTTGGTAGCGGCCTCTAGCAAGGCGTGCCAACCACCAAGCAGACTATGAAGTTGGTTAGGCGAACCTGTACAACGTGTCACACTTCTGTTCCCTTTGCCTCATGATATATGTTATCGGGCTCAAGGCGAGACTGTCATCCTTGTGCTTGCTCGACCTCTTTCTCGTTTCAGTGATACCGACCACAAACCGGATTATCTCATAATCCCGGTCGCATGGCCATGCTTATCCTGGTCGGATCACATGAGGGGCCCAGAGTATATCTCTCCTGATTGGAGGGGCAAATCCCATCTTGCTCGACAATGTCTCGCAGCATGGGACTGGACAAACCCGAAACCTACCTTTGTAACTACCCAGTCATGGAGTAGCGTTTGGTCGGACCAAAGCAAGTCCGTCACCATCCCGAGTACATGCGTCAGCTCAGGTATTAGGACATAGAACGTATGTTGTACTAGAGACTCGTAGATGACATATCGCTGCATCTCATAGTTGGGTCTGTCCGACTCGGACCTTATCTCAACTCGGGTCCGACTACGTCGAATCCGACCAGACCTTTCCAAGTCCATATTATCCGGTTAGCATCCAATGCTCCATGGCTAGTGAGACCAAGCCATCGACCGTGTCATATGCTAGTCTAGTCGGCTGCGCGTCCACACAGCCCTTTTGACTAGGGACCTTTTAGGACAATCATCATACAATGCATAGTCCCACAAACAAATCACGTACTTGCTGATACACATCATTGATAATGTCCAAGGACAATCTTTATTCATAAACAGATAGGAAATATCATCATACATGATTACTTCTAGGGCATATCTCCAACACTTACTGGAGGAGCCTATCGCCTTCGCAATGTAGCGGATAATCGCCTTGAGCCGAACCCATGGAACTCTTCCCGGCTGCGAAGATTCTACACGTAGTTCGGCCTCCTTAGGTTTCACTTTGACTAGGTTTTTTCCTTTTTACTCTCCTTTTTCATTTTTTCCTTTTCCTTTTCAATGTATGTTCATATCAGCCGCACTATTTAAATGTATACACCCCACCATACATGGGGCTTGTAACGCCCCAAGACCGATGCACCAGGTGTCTTCCAGTTATTCGCCGTCGTTGCCATGTCATTTGCTTGCGTGTTGCACTTTGCCATGTCATCATGTGCGTTTCATCTGCATGTTTTTCAAAACTGGCAACCGTTAGGTCCTCCCAGTTCTCTCTGTTGTCTGTTCTGAGCCCTACCACACTCACACTCGCACGCGCCCGCGTCACCTCTGAAATATTATTTTATAAGTGGCGTAAAAACATTCTCGGAATGGGGTGAAAGTTGGTGTGCGGTCTTATTATAGTGTAGGTAGGCTGCCTGTCAAATTTCGTCGCATTCAGAGATCGTTTGATAGCCCAACCGTTAAGCATATAGCGGCACCATTGTTGGTTTAATCGTGGGACGTTTCGGTCTCCGAAACAGTGTCGGGCTGCACGCTCTTCTCTCCCCTCAGCCCAACCCCTTTACACAGCCCACCTAGCCCATCCTAACCTCCCCCTCCGACCATAACAATCGGATCATGATCAGAGCGTCCCGAATCCCCCCTAGAGACGAAACCCTATGTCAGGACCCCGACTCAATGTCACATCGATCTAGCATGTAACACCTCTTATCACTTTGCGGCCTCACGCACGGTATCCCCACGGGTGTGGCCTTACCTTTGCTCGAGACCGTTTGCGCCTTTTGGCACACGTATATGATAGTGTCGCTAGCATCCATATGATAAGGAGCCCGGGCTGACATGCCTAGTCGTAAACCCAAAGAGGCACAAACTTATAAGGACAGGCATCCATGACCCAGCATCGAACGTGTCGGTCATCAGCGAGTGAATCCAGGCTGTAGCACTGGGCTAACAGGACTCCGGTGAACCGGGCCGTAACGGGCTAACAGGACTCCGGTATTCATCGTGTGACATTTCCCCGAAGGGACAGACACTGGAATGAAGAAGGACACATGCCGGCCAGCCTAAGTGTTCCGGAGCAGTAGCAAGCTACCAAGGCTCAGTGGAAGCACTAGGAGACATTTCCCGGTAAGAGAGGCTACCATGGATAAACAACTATATAGTCAGATCCCACACATACCAAGCATTTCAATAACATACACACAATATGCTCGATATGTGCAAATACAACATGGCATCACAACATGACTCTACAACTCAAGTATTTTATTCAATAGGCTCCGAGGAGCGAGATATTACAAACATGGGTCTCATGACCCAACACTCAGAGCATACAAGTCAAAGCACAAGCGGAAGCTCAACATGTCTGGGTACAGACAACTATAAATGAACAAAAGGCTGGAAAGCCTGACTATCTACCACATCATGCCGAGGGCACAAGATCGTAGCTGAGGTAACAAGCTAAACGTCGAAGTCCATGCGGAACTACTAGCGAGACTAAAGTCTCTCTGCAAAAACATAAAATAGGCAAACGTGAGTACAAATATACCCAACAAGACTTACATCAGAACTATCTACATATGCATCATTATCAACAAAGGGGGGTGCTGTAGTTTGACTGCAGCAAGCCAGCTTTGACTCGGTGTCTATCCTGAACTACGACTGCACGTAACTCTTTGAGGTGGCGCACACGAGTCCACATATTCACCATATCAATACACCACTATGGATCCGCTCCTGTCTCCCTACAAGAACGCCATCCATAGCACTCACGCTTATCTTGCGCATTTTAGAGTATCCACTTTCACTTGTCTATGAACTGTACAGGCAACCCAGAAGTTCTTTACTATGGACACGGCTATTCGAATAGATGATGTTAACCCTGCAGGGGAGTACTTCTTCACACACGCTCTCGCCACTTACCGCCATGTACACGAAATGTATCTTGGCAACCTTCAAGCGGAAGCCTGGCGAGGGTGTCGGCCACGACCTGACTAACCACACAAGTCTCTAGTCCAGGTTTATCGCCTATTCGGGTTCCATCCGCAAGGAGATCCGGCCGAGGTGTCGCTCACGGCCCCAAATGATGTGTGCAGGGTTCCCAAGCCCACCATCCGGGTGCCACTTGGTACACTGGGCCACTATGCCTAGTCTGTCCCAAGCCCACCTGTACCGGGTGCCACTTGGTAGACTACTAACACTACCTACAAACACTAGAAACTAGTTGCAACTCCTAGACAGAGATCAGGTTGATTAATAAGTCTGAGAGGGGCACTTAAGCATTCCAATGCGTGGTAGTAACTGTTCATGGATCACAAACATAGAACTCAGTTCCTAAGGACGACTTCAATGAGACAACCCACCATGTACTCCTACATGGCCTCTCACCGCTACCTTTACCAAATCGTGTTCACGCACTTAGCTCACACACAGTAGGACATGTTCACACACCTCCAATTCATCCCCGATGAATCAGACCCGACACAACTCTAAGCAATAGCAGGCATGACAAACAAGCATGAATGAGTAGGCACATCAGGGCTCAAACAACTCCTACTCATGCTAGTGGGTTTCATTTATTTACTTTGGCAATGACAGGTCATGCAAAGGAAAGGGGTTCAACTACCGCAACATGTAACAGTTGAATCATTGTTGTCCTAATGCAGTAAAATAGAGCAGGAGCGAGAGAGTGGGATTGTATCGGAATGAACAAGGGGGTTTTGCTTGCCTGGCGCTTCTGAAGATAATATAGTTCTTCATCGGTGTCATTGATCACATTGTCGAAACGCGTCTATCGTGAGGGGACAAACACCGGCAAACAAGAAGAAACACAATCAATGCAATGCTCAATATGATGCATGATCATGAAATGGCAATATGATGTGGTTTGAGCTAATGCAACTAGTAACCAGATTAAATGAAGTTGGTTTGAACCAAAGATTCAAATTCAACTCCATATGTGATTATTCAGATGCCAATCATATGATTTGTGCTAAACAGCAGATATAAGTTGTTCTAACATGCACGAAAATGGTACAGATGAATAGATTGGATTTTTCTGATCATTTTTCATATATAAATTATTTCATTCTGAGCTACGGTTGAATTTATATGATTTTTAGAAGTTTAAGACATTTTCTGGAATTTCCTGGTTATTTCGAATTAGAATAAATCCAAAAAAGTATTTACTGCGTCAGCACTATGTCAGGGTGACATCAGCATTGACCAAAGTCAAATGTGACTTGTGGGGCCTACCTGTCATTGTAACAATGCTAAATATGTGGCTAATTAAACCCTAACTAAAAATAATTAGCTCGATGGGGCCCACTGTCATTGATTCTGGTAGTTAATTAGCGGGTTGTTAGCTGCTAATGACGGGCCACGTCATCTCACCAAAGTTCAATGCCGGCGGGCACACAGACGCGGCGGCGATGATCGGGACGGCGGCTTCGGTGATCAAATCGATGGCCGAGCCCATCTACGAGGAGCTGGGGCTCGTGCGCATCCAACGGTGGCAGGGGGAGGGCGCGAGGTGGCTGGACTTGGGCACAGCGAGGTCATCCGCGGCGGCCGGAGTTTGGCCGGCTATGGTTTGGGCGATGCCGAGCAAGGGAGGAGCCGTGGTTGGTCGTGTTCGACTCACGAAAGTGCGGTGAGTGCAGCGGTGAGCTCGGATGCGAGATTGTGCGGCCGTAGCCACGGCGGCGAAAAGGCCGGCGGCGGGGAGCTCTCGCGCCCGACGGAAACGACGACTACGGTGACGTTCGAGAAAAAGGAGGGGGGTTTCGGGGAGAGGAGCTCACGGTGGTTACGTAGAGCAGCTCGGCGGGCTCGAGGAGGGGCTGATGACGGTGTGCGGTCGCCGGTGATCTCGGGTGGCCGACGAGGGAAACGGCAGTGCTGGCGGCGTCCAAGGGCTTCCGGCATCGTGAGGATTGGTGAGGAGGAAGAGGGCATCGGGGCAGAGCTCGTAGGCTGCTCGGGGTGCCGTCGGGACGGCGGTGGCCGCGATGGTGGCGAGCGGCGGCGACGAACCCGTTCGGGTGGGTGAGGGAGAGAGGTCCAGGAGAGGGGATAAGCGCGGGGGAGAGCGGAGGGGGGGGGAGGGGAGTGTGTGGCGCTCACAGCCGCGTCGGGGAGGCGGCAGAAGCAGGAGGTGGCTGCGGCTCGGCTGTGCACGCGCCACGCGCAACGCCAGTAGGCGCGGGGAAGACGACGCGCGAGGAGGTGGGCTGGGCCGTCCAGCTGCGGTGCTGGGCCGCACAGGTAGGTGGGCTGCTCAGGTGAGCCCAAGTAAGCTCTCCCTCTCTGTTTTCTAATTTAAATTGTTTTCTGTTTTCTATTTTTCTGCAACTGTTTTGGCTTTAGTAAAAATACTAAAGCATTTTATAAACCCTGAAATAATTTGTGGACACTTCGTGGATTAATCCAGTGGCCCACATTTAGTTTCAGAATTATTTCGGCATTTTAAATATTTATAGTAATTAAATGCTCGAATCCGAATACATAATGATTTAAATCAAAAATCCAGAGATGACCTAGAAATATATTCATCACTTTTGACAGAGGTTTTAACCTTTATCAGAAGTCATGAACATTTTCAAAGGCACTTTGGGTTCATTGAAAATTATTTTAGGTTGAACCTATTTGAATTTCATTTGGTGCTAGGCCTTGGATCAATCCCCATTTCAAGTTTCATGAAAATTAAACATGATGCACGGATGCAATGCCACTAGTTACAAATAAACTCTAGGGCTGTGACAACTCACCCCCACTAAACAAGAATCTCGTCCCGAGATTCAAGACGTGAGGTAAGAAGAGAGAGGGGACACAAGCTAACACAATCTTCGCGATCCAATTGCCCTTCTCGAGGATGTTGATTCATTGCATCATCTTGGTCTCGATGATTTGCTTTGACAACTTCATCCAACACGACAATGAGAAGAAAGGGAAACTCTATAGAGTCGATCTTCTCGAAGATTGAGCAACTCACTATCAACTTACTTAACGAGACATAGCAACATCTCCAGAGCTGAGACACTAAGCACACATCTAGAGGGATGGAGTGGAACAGATGAAGAGGGTTCACTAATTAGACAACAATTCCACACTTACGAAGGTGGTGAACAGTTGTCAATGTAGCGAGTAGTTGAGTTGCCATGATACCATAATGGGGCACCTTAGGGGAGGTGACCATCTTCTTCAATCAAGATACTATAACAATAGGTCTTCCGGCAGGGTGTGTTGGCCACGACATCCACCTTACCGCGTTATAGAGGGACCAATATTATAGTTCTTGGGAAACGTTCCAACCAACATATCTACCTGAGATTCAGATCTGGTTGATGTCAGAATATTCCAAACTCATCAAGTCTAGAAAGAAAAATTAAAGTTTGCAACACAAATCGACGAGATGACGTTGCGAGATTCTCGAGGGATGAACTGCGATAGCAAGCTCCAAAACATGAGCTGGTTCCGCTACAACATGTGAACACACTATCCCAGACAAGCATGACCATGTAGTAGTCTTATAGTAAAACACTACCGAGTTCAGGTTGGGAATCATCATTAATGACATCGAAGTCTCCACGCGTGGAAGTCCAAAGAATTCATCTTAGAATAGACTCCTTTATCTTGAACAAATCAATCAGTGGCTTGGTGTGCTAGGATATACATATGGAATGAAGATGATCAGTCTATCAAACCACAGAATACTTCGCACGTGCATAACTGACTTGGGATGATTCCAAGGAAAACAAAACAATCTTTCTCAAACTCACGGCGGCAACTTGCACCAAATGCACGTGAATCAGAGGAAGTCACTTCTTTCATCCAACATATGCTTCATGAGCTAGCATGAAGAGATGTTGTCAAAAGTTTCCAACACTCCCTTAATGTTCAACAAAATCATGGGGACGACATGGATGTTGTCGTTGGGCTCAACAACAATTCATCCAGGTTTCCATATAAATGGAATTCCATAATTAAGTGAACATGGTGATAGCATTGGTCAGACCCAAAGAATATAATTATGTATGCTCGAGGAATCAACCACGAGTAAGACAAAATTACGAATAACGTTGATTCTGATTTGATTTGAGGATAGCCCATACTCAAATCAAAGTTTGGACAAGACAATAGACCCAACAACTGATCACGGGGATCAGTTGATGAAGATATCATCTTTCTTCAACAAACATACAAGATATCCCTTAAAATGAACTAAGTCGGACAAGCTTTTATCTTCCAACTCTCCAAGTTGTTGTTTAGCTTAGCCAACTAGCCAGGGTATCCAACACAGATTCTGGAGAAAGGGTGGTTTCGAAAACCAACTTGATCACGAGCTCAACATAACAGTCAGGTGACAACCTAGTAATACTTCCAAGAAGATATTCGGAAAATCACGAACCACCAATATGTTACTAAGCTCGAGAACAATCTTGCCTTTTAGAGCAAGACGATATGATCAAACGAGCGAGGATTTGACACAATCCTAACTCATTGATCGAGGAGTGCACCAGGAAAATGGACTAGGTAGCACAATTGGTCTTAGAATGAGGATTCAATATCCAACACGCTAAGAACGAAATTATTGTCCTTCAACTACCAAGCAATAAGGTTGCTAGGAGTATCGATTTCACACATGATAGTTCACATGTCGGCATTCCGGTTGCAACAACACGGGATCCGAGAAATGAATAATGAGGGTGAGAAGTATCATTGTATCAAGAGTTCATAGGATGGTGTGCAATTCCCAAGATATTCCTAATATAAAGATAGTAATACTTCAAGGTAGAACAGACCAGAAGCTGGATTGCATCTTGATCTGTGGAACACAACTGCTTTGACCCAATCCTGGAAATGGAAAAGGGTACTGGAGTTTGTTTCTCCTAGATACTCTGGAATAGAATGGCTTGACGGACCACAAGAGTAATAGGCATCGATAAACATGATTGCAGAACTACTCCTTACTATCAATTGATAGACGAGGATCGGAATACAACTAAAGGGGGATAACTCAAAGGAACATATGATTTTCTGAGTTGTGGATGCACAGACTAGTATGTCGAATCAAGTTCAACAGGTTTCTTCCGGATAACCCATGCAGAAAGGCAGAGTTGGCAGAGTCACAATATAGAATGGAGAACTCATCAAGAGCACTCTGGTTGCGATCTTTTGGTTCAAAGAACTTCCGCCGTAAGCAGTTCATGGTATTTGGAACAAGGAAATACCACGGACCTCGAGGACTATCGCAAAGGTTACTAACAACCTAAAGGAACTAGCAAATACTACCAAGAGGAAGTAGGTAGGGTGAATCTCGGTTCGAAAACCCAGGAATGGAATACCTGCTAACTAAATTGCATCACGGGATGCTTTCGAGAATGATTGCCAAAATCATCACACTGGGAACACAAAGCATGGCTAAATTACTAGGTGATACTCTAGACACCTAAGGTCATAATAATAGCTCCAACATATATGTCGAGGCAACAGAGTACCTCAACGCACCAATTAGTGTGGTTAATCTGGCACAAAGGACATTGAAAATAGAGGAAAAGGATTTGCAAATGCATCAAATTGTTTAGAAACCTGGAATGACTCGGACAGCATAACGGCTGTAAATGCTCGAAAATATTTGAGACAAGCTAAAAAATGGTGGCATAACCACTCGATCATCATAATATAAAGGTTTTGAGATCAACTATCAATACACGGAGATAATAGGAACTGAACTGAGGTTTGAATTCACCAATCTTATGAGTCTACGGATGAGTAACACGTGATCCTAATAGAAAGAAGAGAAATCCTAGTTCCTTAAGCCCGTAGGAAAGATAAGATGACTCAGATCAGAAGGCATAAGGTATAAGGAGTAAAAAGAGCCTTACGTTCCCAACCACAATCAATTCCCTTATATAACTAAAGAATTTCTAGACTCAACTTCGACCAGTTTGGCTTGGTAATCCTACAGGCAGTCAAGCTCTGATACCAAAGATGTCAGGACCCTGACTCAATGTCACATCGATCTAGCATGTAACACCTCTTATCACTTTGCGGCCTCACGCACGGTATCCCCACGGGTGTCGCCTTACCTTTGCCCGGGACCATTTGCGCCTTTTGGCACACGTATATGATAGTGTCGCTAGCATCCATATGATAAGGAGCCCGGGCTGACATGGCTAGTCGTAAACCCAAAGTGGCACAAACTTATAAGGACAGGCATCCATGACCCAGCATCGAACGTGTCGGTCATCAGCGAGTGAATCCAGGCTGTAGCACTGGGCTAACAGGACTCCGGTGAACCGGGCTGTAACGGGCTAATAGGACTCCGGTATTCATCGCGTGACATTTCCCCGAAGTGACAGACACTGGAACGAAGAAGGACACATGCCGGCCAGCCTAAGTGTTCCGGAGCAGTAGCAAGCTACCAAGGCTCAGTGGAAGCACTAGGAGACATTTCCCGGTAAGAGAGGTTACCAAGGATAAACAACTAGATAGTCAGATCCCACACATACCAAGCATTTCAATAACATACACACAATATGCTTGATATGTGCAAATACAACATGGCATCACAACATGACTCTACGACTCAAGTATTTTATTCAATAGGCTCCGAGGAGCGAGATATTACAAACATGGGTCTCATGACCCAACACTCAGAGCATACAAGTCAAAGCACAAGCGGAAGCTCAACATGTCTGGGTACAGACAACTATAAATGAAAAAAAGGCTGGAAAGCCTGACTATCTACCAGATCCTGCCGAGGGCACAAGATCGTAGCTGAGGTAACAAGCTAAACGTCGAAGTCCACGCGGAACTACTAGCGAGACTAAAGTCTCTCTGGAAAAACATAAAATAGGCAAACGTGAGTACAAATGTACCCAGCAAGACTTACATCAGAACTATCTACATATGCATCATCATCAACAAAGGTGGTGGTGTAGTTTCACTGCAGCAAGCCAGCTTTGACTCGGTGGCTATCCTGAACTACAACTTCAAGTAACTCTTTGAGGTGGCGCACAAGAGTCCACATATTCACCATATCAATACACCACTATGGATCCGCTCCTGTCTCCCTACAAGAACGCCATCCATAGCACTCACGCTTATCTTGCGCATTTTAGAGTATCCACTTTCACTTGTCTATGAACTGTACAGGCAACCCAGAAGTTCTTTACTATGGACACGGCTATTCGAATAGATGATGTTAACCCTGCAGGGGAGTACTTCTTCACACACGCTCTCGCCACTTACCGCCATGTACACGAAATGTATCTTGGCAACCTTCAAGCGGAAGCCTGGCGAGGGTGTCGGCCACGACCTGACTAACCACACAAGTCTCTAGTCCAGGTTTATCGCCTATTCGGGTTCCATCCGCAAGGAGATCCGGCCGAGGTGTCGCTCACGGCCCCAAATGATGTGTGCAGGGTTCCCAAGCCCACCATCCGGGTGCCACTTGGTACACTGGGCCACTATGCCTAGTCTGTCCCAAGCCCACCTGTACCGGGTGCCACTTGGTAGACTACTAACACTACCTACAAACACTAGAAACTAGTTGCAACTCCTAGACAGAGATCAGGTTGATTAATAAGTCTGAGAGGGGCACTTAAGCATTCCAATGCGTGGTAGTAACTGTTCATGGATCACAAACATAGAACTCAGTTCCTAAGGACGACTTCAATGAGACAACCCACCATGTACTCCTACATGGCCTCTCACCGCTACCTTTACCAAATCGTGTTCACGCACTTAGCTCACACACAGTAGGACATGTTCACACACCTCCAATTCATCCCCGATGAATCAGACCCGACACAACTCTAAGCAATAGCAGGCATGACAAACAAGCATGAATGAGTAGGCACATCAGGGCTCAAACAACTCCTACTCATGCTAGTGGGTTTCATTTATTTACTTTGGCAATGACAGGTCATGCAAAGGAAAGGGGTTCAACTACCGCAACATGTAACAGTTGAATCATTGTTGTCCTAATGCAGTAAAATAGAGCAGGAGCGAGAGAGTGGGATTGTATCGGAATGAACAAGGGGGTTTTGCTTGCCTGGCGCTTCTGAAGATAATATAGTTCTTCATCGGTGTCATTGATCACATTGTCGAAACGCGTCTATCGTGAGGGGACAAACACCGGCAAACAAGAAGAAACACAATCAATGCAATGCTCAATATGATGCATGATCATGAAATGGCAATATGATGTGGTTTGAGCTAATGCAACTAGTAACCAGATTAAATGAAGTTGGTTTGAACCAAAGATTCAAATTCAACTCCATATGTGATTATTCAGATGCCATTCAAATGATTTGTGCTAAACAGCAGCTATAAGTTGTTCTAACATGCATGAAAACGGTACAGATGAATAGATTGTATTTTTCTGATCATTTTTCATATATAAATTATTTCATTCTGAGCTACGGTTGAATTTATAGGATTTTTAGAAGTTTAGGGCATTTTCTGGAATTTCCTGGTTATTTCGAATTAGAATAAATCCAGAACAGGATTTACTGCGTCAGCACTATGTCAGGGTGACATCAGCATTGACCAAAGTCAAATGTGACTTGTGGGGCCTACCTGTCATTGTAACAGTGCTAAATATGTGGCTAATTAAACCCTAACTAAAAATAATTAGCTCGATGGGGCCCACTATCATTGATTCTGGTAGTTAATTAGCGGGCTGTTAGCTGCTATTGACGGGCAACGTCATCTCACCGGAGTTCAACGCTGGCGGGCACACAGACACGGCGGTGATGATCGGGACGGCGGCTCCGGCGATCAAATCGATGGCCGAGCCCATCTACGAGGAGCTGGGGCTCGTGCGCATCCAACGGTGGCAGGGGGGCGTGAGGTGGCCGGACTTGGGCACGGCGAGGTCATCCGCGGCGGCCGGAGTTCGGCCGGCAATGGTTTGGGTGATGCCGAGCAAGGGAGGAGCCGTGGTTGGTCGTGTTCGACTCACGGAAGTGCGGTGAGTGCAGCGGTGAGCTTGTGAGCTTGTGCGGCCGTAGCCACGGTGGCGACAAGGCCGGCGGCGGGGAGCTCTCGGGCCCGACGGAAACGATGACTACGGTGACGTTCGAGAAAAAGGAGGGGGGTTTCGGGGAGAGGAGCTCACGATGGTTACGTAGAGCAGCTCGGCGGGCTCGAGGAGGGGCTGATGACGGTGTGCGGTCGCCGGCGATCTCGGTTGGCCGACAAGGGAAATGATGAGGCATCCGACATCGTGAGGATCGGTGAGGAGGAAGAGGGCATCGGGGCAGAGCTCGTAGGCTGCTCGGGGTGCCGTCGAGACGGCGGTGGCCGCGGTGGTGGCGAGCGGCAGCGACCAACCCATGAGGGTGGGTGAGGGAGAGAGGTCCAGGGGAGGGGATAAGTGCGGGGGAGAGTGGAGGGGGGTGAGGGGAGTGCGTGGCGCTCACAGCCGCGTCGGGGAGGCGGCAGAAGCAGGAGGTGGCCGCGGCTCGGCTGTGCGCGCGCCACGTGCAACGCCAGTAGGCGCGGGGAAGACGACGCGCGAGGAGGTGGGCTGGGCCGTCCAGCTGCGGTGCTGGGCCGCACAGGTAGGTGGGCTGCTCAGGTGAGGCCAGGTAAGCTCTCCCTCTCTGTTTACTAATTTAAATTGTTTTCTGTTTTCTATTTTTCTGCAACTGTTTTGGCTTTAGTAAAAATACTAAAGCATTTTATAAAATCCTAAAATAATTTGTGGACACTTCGTGGATTAATCTAGTGGCCCACATTTAGTTTCAGAATTATTTGAGCATTTTAAATATTTATAGTAATTAAATGCTCGAATCCAAATACATAATGATTTAAATCAAAAATCCAGAGATGACCTAGAAATATATTCATCATTTTTGACAGAGGTTTTAACCTTTATCAGAAGTCATGAACATTTTCAAAGGCACTTTGGGTTCATTGAAAATTATTTTAGGTTGGACCCATTTGAATTTCATTTGGTGCTAGGGCTTGGATTAATCCCCATTTCAAGTTTCATGAAAATTAAACATGATGCACGGATGCAATGCCACTAGTTACAAATAAACTCTAGGGCTGTGACACCCTAGCCCCCTTTTCTATATATAGTCAGCCTCCCCTTCCATATAGGGCTAAAAACCTACCCTAACCTAGCCCCTAACCCCTTCCTCCCGCAGCCGCCGTCGCCTCTACCTTGTTTTCCATGCGCAGCCGCTTCCCTGCCGCAAAGTGTCGCCGCCCCACAGGCCAGCCGCCGCCCTGTAGGCGTCATGGCCAACCGGAGCCGGCCATGTCGCCCAGCCCCGCTCCCCGCAGCCACGGCCCGCCAGGCCTGGACCGCTGCCGCCGCCGCCCGAGTGCTCGCCTCGAGCCCCCGCAACCTTCCTCGTCGGCATCGGGCAGAGCCCGATCTCCCTCGCCTCCGCCCTGCACCGGACTGCCACCGGAGCCCCGTCTCTAGCGAGCGCCTTCGCGCAGGCCGGCCCTGCCCCATCCACTCCTCCGCCAGGTCGCCGCCTCCCTGTCGCCTCCTTTTCCTCTCTCTCCCCCTCACGCTCCCTGTAGAAGCTCCCCGGTGGCCAAGGTGCCGCGCTCGGATCTGGCAAGCCTCCGCCCGGATCCGTCCATCCCCACTGTCCCTGTGCGGTTCCACGCCTTCCACGACCCTGCTGCATCTCCACGCCGCTGGAGTCCGCCGCCGCTGCCTCCCGTGCGGGAGGAGGACATGCCCATGACTTCCTCGCTCCCCCCACGTGGGCCCCGACCTCTGCATCGGCCCAGCTGGCCTCCTTCCTTCCTGGGCCGAGCCCAGTGGTAAGCCGACCATATCCCTCGCCCACTGAGGGAGTCCCGAATTAAGGGGTCCTCAGACAGCCGGACTATATGCATATGCCGGACTGTTGGGCTATGAAGATACAAGATAGAAGACTTCGTCCCGTGTCCGGATGAGACTCTCCTTTGTGTGGAAGGCATTCTTGGCGGTTAGGATATGAAGATCCCTTTCTCTATAAACGACTCTGTGTAACCCTAGCCCCCCTCCGTTGTCTATATAAATCGGAGGGTTTAGTCCGTAGGACAACAACAATCATAATCATAGGCTAACTTCTAGGGTTTAGCCTCTATGATCTCGTGGTAGATCAACTCTCGTAATACTCATATCATCAAGATCAATCAAGCAGGAAGTAGGGTATTACCTCCATCGAGAGGGCCCGAACCTGGGTAAACATTGTGTCCCCCGCCTCCTATTACCATTAGCCTTAGACGCACAGTTCAGGACCCCCTACCTGAGATCCGCCGGTTTTGACACCGACATTGGTGCTTTCATTGAGAGTTCCACTGTGTCATCACCGTAAGTCATGATGGCTCCTTCAATCATCTACGAGAACGCAGTCCAGGGGGAAGTTTTTCTCCCCGGACAGATTTTCGTATTCGGCGGCTTTGCACTGTGGGCCAACTCGCTTGGCCATCTGTTGCAGATCGACAGCTACGCCCCTGGGCATCAGGTAAGGTTTGGAAGCTTGAACTACACCGCCAACATCTGCGGAGACTTGATCTTCAACGGATTCGAGCCCATGACAGCCGTGCCCTGCCGCCGCGATGGATACGACCTAAATCTATCATCAGACTGTGTGCAGGAGATAGCACCTGTAATCGCTCTGGCCCTAGACCCAGAGCAGAGCGCACCATCCAAGGACGGGAGCTCAACCTCTCCACGGAAGCGGCAGACTCAGCGGCGCTAGAGCCGAACACGGATAAGACCTCCAACGAGGCCTGTGTCATCGGAACCTCGGACTCTTCTCCGGCCATAGGCTCCAAACCGCGTGTATCCGCACCCATTGAATCTGACCGGGCGCTGATCTTAGAGTTCATCTCCGCGGACATCTTCCAACACTCACCCCTAGGCGACGTGTAAAACTCATTAAAGTCACTCTCCTTGTCAAGAGATTCTTGGCCGAACTATGTCCGGCTTGAGTGGGAAGCGGACGACAAAGAACTTCGTTACCCACCCACCACCCACTTGATAGCCACTGCCGACGAGTTGACCGACATGCTTGATTTCAACTCCAAAGACATCAACGGTATGGACGACGATGCCGGAGAAGAATAGGAACCACCGCCCACAGGGCGCTGGACAACCACCTCTTCATACGACATATACATGGTGGATACACCCAAAGAAGACAATGGCGATGACAAAAAGGATACAGTTGAGGATAAGCTTCCTGAGAAGCAACCAAAGCACCGATGTTAGCAGCGTCGCTCTAAATCACGCCATGGTAAAAATAGCGATACCGGCACAAGAGGGAACAACACCCCGGACGACGCCGAAGACAATGAAGAAACCGCGGACCCAGCAATGGAGCTGGACGAGCAAGGTGACGGCGAACACAGTCCGGGGCCCCTGTCCGATCACATTGATGCCGAAGACTCCAATCATCAACCTATCCCCAAAGAGGAGATCAGTCTAGATGATGATGCATTCTTCGTCCCGGAAAAACAATTGGAACAAGAACACCTCCACCAAAGACTTATCGCCACCGCGAGGAGCTTGAAGAAGCAGAAGCAATGGCTTAAAGCCGCACATAATACACTCAATGATTAATGGAACGAAGTGCTCGACACTGAGTAAAAATACGGCCACCACCAAACAAAGAGCTACCCCAAACGCAAACTGCTGCCCGAATTCGACGATGATGCTATTGCACCCATACCGCCAAATAACAATACGACCGATCAACCAGGCCGACCACCTCATGGTCGAGACAGAGCGGCTAACAAAGCCGCACAGAAAACCACACCCCCTCCCCATAAAGGAAAGGAGGTCAAAACCAAGAACCAGAAACACGATTTTCGTTAAGACCTAGACAAAAAGGCTGGCAGAATCAGGTCCATTTATGGATCCAGGGGACATGTCCCCGCATAGGATCAGGGCTATCAAACCAAATATGCCGGTCACTTACCAGTTCGGAACCAACACCGAGCACTGCAACCGTCGGACCCACGCCGTGACACAGCCAAATACAGGGGTGCTGCACACCCCCTATGCTTCAATGATGAGGCGCTGGATCATGAATTTCCAGAAGGGTTTATACCCGTAAATATCGAGGCATACGATGAAACGACAGACCCTGCGGTCTAGATAGAAGACTTTATTCTTCACATCCACATGGCTCGCGAAGACGATCTCCATGCCATCAAATACCTACCCCTCAAGCTAAAAGGACCAGCTCGGCACTAGCTAAAAAGCCTCCCCGAAAATTCCATTGGAAGCTGGGAAGAACTTGAGGATGCTTTCAGGGCTAATTTCCAATAGACCTATGTCCGACCTCCAGATGCAGACGATCTAAGTCACATAACCTAACAACCTGGAGAGTCAGCCCGTAAGCTTTGGAACCGATTTCTCACTAAGAAGAACCAAATCATCGACTGTCCGGATGCTGTAGCCTTAGCAGCTTTCAAACATAGTGTCCGGGACGAATGGCTAGCCAGACACCTAGACAATGGTAGACCTAACTACACTCATGACCCACTGTTGCGCGGGAGAGGAAAACTGGTTGGCCCGTAGCAGCAGCAGCGATCCTGGCACATTCGAAGTCAGGGATGGCAATGGAAAGCCATGAGGCAATAAAAGCAGACATCAAAACAATGAAGAAAGCCCAGACAATACAGCGGTAAACGCTGGATTTAGGGGCTCTAGACCCAGTCAACGGAAAAAGTCACTTAAAGGCAGTAGAGATGGTCCATCTAGCCTAGATAAAATTCTAGAAAGGTCCTGTCAGATTCATGGCACCCCCGATGAGGGAGTCCTGGACTAGGGGGTGTCTGGATAGCCGGACTATCATCATCAACCGGACTCCAAGACTATGAAGATACAAGATTGAAGACTTCGTCTCGTGTCCGGATGGGACTTTCCTTGGCGTGGAAGGAAACTTGGCGATACAGATATGTAGATTTCCTACCATTGTAACCGACTCTGTGTAACCCTAACCCTCTCCGGTGTCTATATAAACCGGAGGGTTTTAGTCCATAGGACAGACAACCATTACGACAATCATACCATAGGCTAGCTTCTAGTGTTTAGCCTCCTTGATCTCGTGGTAGATCCACTCTTGTACTACCCATATCATCAATATCAATCAAGCAGGAGTAGGGTTTTACCTCCATCGAGAGGGCCCGAACCTGGGTAAAAACATCGTGTCCCTTGTCTCCTGTTACCATCCTCCTTGACGCACAGTTCGGGAGCCCCTACCCGAGATCCGCCGGTTTTGACACCGACATTGGTGCTTTCATTGAGAGTTCCTCTGTGTCGTCACCGATAGGCTTGATGGCTTCTTCAATCAACAACAACGCCGTCCAGGGTGAGCCTGTTCTCCCCGGACAGATCTTCGTGTTCGGCGGCTTTGCACTGCGGGCCAATTCACTCGGCCATCTGGAGCAGATTGAAAGCTACGCCCCTGGCCATCAGGTCAGATTTGGAAGCCTAAACTTCACGGCTGACATCTGCGGAGACTTGATCTTCGATGGATTCGAGCCACAGCCGAGCGTGCCGCACTGTCACGATGGGCATGATTTAGTTCTGCCGCCGGACAGTACCTTGGAGGCCGCACACGAATCCGCTCCGACCCATAGTTCGGAGCCGACCGCGCAGATCGAGGACAGGTGGCTGGACACCGCCTCGGGAGCTGCAACTTCTACGGTGATGGAGCCAAATACCGATCTTGTCCTTTGCAAAGCTCGTGACTCCGAGGTGCCGGACTCCTTGCCGGACTCCGAACCTCCTGCGCCCCTGCCAATCGAATCCGATTGGGCGCCGGTCATGGAGTTCACCGCTGCGGACATCTTTCAGCACTCGCCCTTTGGCGACATCCTGAACTCGTTAAAGTATCTCTCGTTATTAGGTGAGCCCTGGCCGTACTGCGGTCAGGATGGTTGGCATGTGGACGACAAAGAAATTCAAAACCCACCCACCACCCACTTTGTAGCCAATGTCGACGATCTAACCGACATTCTAGACTACGACTCCAAAGACATCGGCGGTATGGACGACGACGCCGGAGACGATCAAGAACTAGCGCCTACGGGGCACTGGAAGGCCACCTCAACTCATGATGTATATATGGTGGACACTCCAAAAGGGAGCGATAACAAGGAACAATGGGACACAGCAAAGGATAATTCCCCCGAAAAACAACCAAAATGGCGACGCAAGCGCCGCCCCAAGTCCCGCCATGATAACAACAGCACCCATAATGACCCAGCCATAGAGCAGGGCAAACCAGTGGGCGACGAACATGCAACCAAGCAACCATCCGAGCAGGAGGAATCGGATAATCAATCCATCCCCGGCGAAAACAACAGTCCAGACGATCTCACGCCGGACACACCACCGGAGCACAAGAATCTTCGAAAAAGGCTTGTCGCCACTGCAAGAAGTTTGAAGAAGGAGAAACGGAAGCTCAAAACAGCAGAAGACATACTCAAAATGAGGTGGAGCAAAGTACTTAAGACCGCGGACAAATATGGCAATAGCCACCAAACAAAGAGCTACCCAAAGCGCAAGCTGTTGCCAGAATTCGACGAGGAGGCCATAGAGCCCCCACAATCAAAAAGCAAAGAGGCCGCCTGGCCGGATAGGCGACAAGATGACAGGCCAAGAGCGGCAAGCGGCGCCGCACATAAGCCGACACATGACATGCATAAAGACCCTCGCAAAACGGATGGCCCGGTCAGGTGCATTTATGGGCCAAAGAAGAGGGCCCCAGGAAGTAACACAACACGCAGAGTGTTCGAAGATAGCAGCACACCTAAATACAGGGGCACCGCACACCCACTATGTTTCACCGATGAGGTGCTGGATCACGAATTCCCAGTGGGGTTCAAGCCCGTAAACATAGAGGCATACGACGGAACAACAGACCCTGGAGTCTGGATTGAGGATTACATCCTGCACATACACATGGCTAGAGGGGGCGATCTCCATGCCATAAAATATCTACCCCTCAATCTCAAAGGGCCAGCTCGACATTGGCTCAAAAGCCTCCCAGAAAATACCATTGGAAGTTGGGAAGAGCTCGAGGACGCGTTTAGAGCAAATTTTCAGGGGACTTATGTCCGCCCTCCGGATGCAGACGATTTAAGCCACATAACTCAACAGCCCGGAGAGTCAGCGTGCAAATTCTGGAACAGGTTCCTTACCAAAAAGAACCAAATAGTCGACTGTCCGGACGCCGAAGCCTTAGCAGCTTTTAAACATAATGTCCGAGACGAGTGGCTCACCAGACACCTCGGCCAAGAGAAGCCGAGAACAATGGCCGCGCTAACAAGCCTGATGACCCGCTTTTGCGCGGGGGAAGACAGCTGGCTAGCAAGATGTAGCACCAGCGACCCGAGTACATCCGAGATCAGAGATGGAAACGGAAAATCACGGCGCAGAAAGGACCAGCGCAGAAATAAAGAAAAAAGCCCAAAGAACACGGCGGTCAACGCCGGATTCAAAAGTTCGCGGCCGAACAATAAAACACTGCCTCTTAAGGACAACAGTGACGAGCTATCCAACCTGAACAAAATTTTGGATCGGATATGTCAAATCCGCAATACTTCTGGGAAGCCTGCAAACCACACCCACCGGGATTGTTGGGTTTTCAAACAGTCCGGCCGACTCAACGCCGAACACAAGGGGCTCAACGCGCCAAGCGAGGATGATGACGAACCCCACCAGCAGAGCACCGGAAAACAAAAGACTTTCCCACAAGAAGTCAAAATAGTAAATTCACTTCATGTGATAATATAGAACAACAGTGCGGCACCCGCCAAACTACGTGTCGCATGGTCCACCCCAGCGGAACCTCGAGATTGGATGTCAAAACCAATTACTTTTGACCACCTGGACTATTCCAGAAGTATCCGAAATGCAGGATGGACTGCTCTAATATTGGATCCTATAATTGACGGACTACAATTTACACAAGTCCTAATGGATGGCGGCAGCGATTTAAACCTGCTATATCCGGATACAATCCGCAAGCTGGGGATAGACCGTACTAAAATTCGCCATAGCCGCACTTGCTTCAAAGGAGTGATGCCAGGCCCTTACGCCAAGTGCACGGGCTCCTTACTACTAGAAGTTGTGTTCGGGTCACCCGACAACTTCCGACGCGAAAAGCTAATCTTTCATATTGCCCCATTTAAAAGTAGCCATCAAGCACTATTGGGACGTGAAGCTTTTGTCCGCTTTAACGCAATACCACACTACGCGTCTCTTACACTTAAAATGCCCGGTCCACGCGGCATTATCTCATTAAAAGGTCATTCAAGACACCGGTCACGGCTAGACGAGTCCAGCATAAATAAGCTAGGGGCTCCCTAGCCGCACACCCCTTTACAAGGGTCTGTGCGTATGAGCAATAAGGAGCCAATAAAAGCTCAACTTCATTCATTTATTCATGCTTTGTTTTAAATACATTCTTAACACGATTCCTTTTCAAACTAAGTTCCTCTCTTTTACAGATGAACAGCGTGTTACACCCGTCCAGGATACAGCACAACGGAGACACATGCGCAGACGTGCAGTAGGGATCCGCTGCAAGGATTCTTTTCAGATTAAGACCCTACGTAAACCTTTTTTACTGTCTCTTGTTGCTATACATCCCCTGGTTTCTCATCATAACTAGAGAGGAGGCTAACGTTTGGCATCGGCCGCGTTAGAGGACCTTGCGTGTACCTGGACACTAGGGGCTTAGGGCATTGATCTGCCCGTCATCATAAAGACCGAACACCTCAGGGAGTGTTCGACGTCTCGAGTTAGGCCTTATATGCATCAGCTCCGAATCATGTCTTTGGTCAAATGTTGGGTTTGCCCGGCTCCTGTGTTTTGCTTCCTTACGTTCCGTATCATCGACTAACGCGGCACCAGGAGAACTACTGCGATTGTGCCCCGGTTCGGCCGGGTGAGCACCTCAGTAGAGAAAGCCGAAAACTGACTGTCATGATGTAGCGAGAGACTGGGCAACCACTCGATCGACCTCTGGAATGTTTACAATTCCTCCGCTTTGACGAAGGACCGCTTCCCGGTCAGGCACACACGCACCCCAAATGCGGAGAGTGCGGTGCCCCTAGGGGCTATATCGTAGCCCCACCTTCGAACTCCTGTGGCTAAGTGAAAGTGATAAAGCATTATAGTCCGGTTGCCTCGTTTGCTACGCTACCACCTCCTTCACAGGACCAAGACGTTGGATTAAGTGTGAAAATGCGCTATTTCGCAAACACCCCCGCACTATGTGCGTGGGGGCTGAAGCTGAAGACTGCCATCTTTCAGGTTATACACAAGTATACATTAACGGCCACACAGGAGATATTTCAATACTTGAACACACAAGTACAAAAAGCGCTTATATTATAAACATCGTTTTACAAACCATAAAGTTCATTTGAACATGACATTTTTTGAGCACTGCAACTCTATTACACGAGCACCACGCAGAACTTCCCCAAAATAGTGCTCGGCGGGTAACCGGCTCTCGTCCGAACCCTGGGTCGCAACAGAGGTGGCATCCATCTCCGTCCAGTGTGTCTTCACACGGGCGAGGTCTATCCTTGCACCCTCTATGCAGGCCGACCGCTTCATCGCCTTGATATGCGGCACCGCCCCAAGGAATTGCTGCAATAAGCCAAAAGAACTCTTCGGCTTTGGCCTATCCGGCCAGACATGAGCCACGATATCCGTCATGGCAAGTCCGGACAGTCTATTCAGCTCAGCCCACTCGGCCAACCGATCGGTCAGCGGAAGTGAACGCTCCGGACTATGGAATTGAGACCAAAAAAGCTCTTCCGTCTCATGATCCTTCTGACTTCGGAAGTGCACAACAGCATCTGCCGCACTCGCCACTAAGTCCATATACGGATCTTCCGGACCCCACAACTGGCCAAGCTGAGCGTACTTCGGATCTGTAAACCGCCTGCGCAGCAGAAAGGGCTTGCCAGCCACAATATCTCCGGCCTGCGCAGCTCCTCCTTTATAGCCCTCATTGCAGAACGGGCATCCTTGGCTTCGGCGGTGGCCTTCCTCAGGCCTTCTTGCTCCGCTCGGTGTTCTTTTTCAAGAACCTCATGGCGGTCAGTAACATCTTTCAACTTCACGGCCATTTCGGCCATCTCCTGCCTGCTTCAGCAGTGAGAAGCCCTTTCGGCTTCAAGCTCTTCGGCCGCCCTCGAGGCAGCCACATCACTCCTTCAGGCCTGCTCCTTAGCTCGAGCAAGTTCTGCCCGAAGGCTCTCCACAGCAGCGGCACCATCTGCATGAAGAACACATGTTGTAAGAAGTGGGCTTTGGCTCCCTTACTAGGTGACCACGGAGAAAAAACCTACCTTGTGACTCGTCAAGTCGCTTATTGACCAGCGCGATGTCCGCATCCGCAAGGTCGAGTTGCCGCTTTAGTTCGGCAACCCCATCAGTCCGGCTGGCCACCGGACTATCCTCGGCACGCTGTCGCTCTCGATTTTGATCAGTCTGGAAAGGCGAAAATCAATACCTGCGATTTTGATCCTCGGCACACTGTCACTCTCGACAACCTACCGAGTCCCAGGGGCTACTATCTACAGAGGGCGCACTTTATGTGCAAAACTATGAAAAGGTATGTCATTTTTACGTACCTCAAACCCCGCCAGCAAGCTTCTGACGGCATCATGCAACCCGCCTTCGGCGGACAAAATTCTTCCAATCACCATACTCATCAATGCACGGTGACCTTCTGAGATAGACGCCCTCTCAAGTAGATCCTTCAGCTCCCCCGGCCGCACATCAGCCGGTGCCGAACTCTCCGGCCCCACCGGACTCGGGGATACCCTCAGCGATGACACCTCAGGTATGTCCGCCCTGCCTGATGGTGCGGCGGATGGAGGCGTCTCGCTCTCCACCATCTCCGGACGAAGGTCCCCAGAAGACGAGCTCATCTGAGAAGGGCGGAGATCCGAACTACAAGGTAAAAACTTTGGTTATCCTTAGAAGCAAACATAGGGATGTCTCTTATTATAGAACCCCCCTTTTCTACTTACGGCTCGCTGGAGGTCTGATTCCTTAGGGGAGATAGTGCGGCCGGGGCCTCCCCGGACGCAGGACCCTCTGGCGAAGATCTCTTCCCCCGCTTCGAGGCCTTCGCCTCCGGGTTTTCGGAAGTGGTCCTCTTCTCCCCTTGGAAGGAGGGATTCTCAATTCCCCCTTTCTCCAAAGCCTCCTTGGTAGAGGCGGTGGTGTCCCTGTTCTCCCCTTCGCCTTCCTTTGAAGGCGCAACCTTCAGCATCCTGACCAGCACGGGATCCGGCACGGTCTCCGGGAGGGGGGCTGAACACCGTATCAGTTTCGCTTGTGCTATCCACTCCTATTCAAGAGACGATGGGTTAAAAGGCAAATTCAAGAAGGCGTAAGCAAACGGTGTGTTCAGACACAGGGCCACTTACCTGAGTATCCGGGCGATTACAGCTTAGGCCGGAATCCTCGATCAATTCCGGACACATCTCTTGTGATCCGAAGAACAATTTGTACATCTCCACGGGTGTCGTACCCATGAAGTGTTGGAGAGCTCGCGGCCCCTCGGGATTGAACTCCCACAGACGGAGGGGGCGACGCTTGCAGGGCAGGAGGCGCCGAATCAGCATAACCTGCATCACTACGACCAGATTGATCTCCCTCTCCTGGAGGTCTTGAATCCGGCCCTGCAATAGGGGTACATTCTTTGACGGCCCCCAATTGAGCCTTTGGCTGACCCATGACATCAGCCACTGTGGAGGGCCCGAGCGGAAGATGGGCGGCGGCTTCTGCCTGCTGCCCCTGGGAGCGGTTATATAAAACCACTCCTGCTGCCACAAGCCGAGCTCCTCCTGGAAAGATCCCTCGGGCCATGGAGCGTCGGCCCTTTTGCTTACAACCGCCCTGCCGCACTCTGCTTGACGCCCCTCGATCATCTTCGGCTCCACGTCGAAGGTCTTAAGCCACAAGCCGAAGTGAGGGGTAATGCGGAGGAAGGCTTCACAGACGACAATGAATGATGAGATATGGAGGATGGACTCCGGAGCCAAGTCATGGAATTCCAACCCGTAGTAGAACATGAGCCCTCTCACAAAAGGATCCATCGGGAAGCCTAAACCCCGACGGAGGTGGGACACAAACATGACGTTTTCGCCGGGCTCGGGGGTGGGAATGACTTGCCCTTTGGCGGGCAACCTATGCGAAATCTCGTAAGTCAGGTACTTGGCTTCTTGCAGCTTTAGAACGTCCTCTTCCGTGACGGAGGAGGGCATCCACCGGCCCTGTAGGTCGGAGCCGGACATTGTTGAAGGTCCGAAGCGCTCGAATTTGGGGCTCTGGGTGTTGGAACTCGGGGCGAGGAGTAGATTCGATTGAGGATTGAAGAAAAGAAACGAGCCTTGGTCCCATTATAAAGAGGCAGAATACCAAGAGCCGTCCCCGTGACCGTTCGGGACTCGCCTCCGATAGAGGGGGCGTGGCAACGGGCATGGTTGGGTTACCCATGTCCGTATTGATGGGAATCCCAGAATAAGGGTAAGGGGAACACGATCTCTGCTTCGACAAGACGTGCTAAGGAAACCGCTTCGCTAAACGCGCTGATGTGGTATAATAAAAAAAGATTCAAGTAAATGCTTGGTGGTGGTATGATGTCATGCCACAAAATACGTTAGCATATTGAACTTGTGTACATATTATTCTCTCTACGGTGGAATGTGGTATTTATTTTGCAGAGCTGGACACTATCCTGGTGTTCACAATCTTCTATGAATTATTCGGAGGGAGGAACCCACCTTGCAATAACGAACAATATGCGCGCCGGACTCATCGTCATTGAAGCCTGGTTCAGGGGCTACTGAGGGAGTCCTGGACTAGGGGGTGTCTGGATAGCCGGACTATCATCATCGACCAGACTCCAAGACTATGAAGATACAAGATTGAAGACTTCATCCCGTGTCCGGATGGGACTTTCCTTGGTGTGGAAGGCAAGCTTGGCGATACGGATATGTAGATTTCCTACCATTGTAACCGACTCTGTGTAACCCTAACCCTCTCCGGTGTCTATATAAACCGGAGGGTTTTAGTCCATAGGACAGACAACCATTACAACAATCATACCATAGGCTAGCTTCTAGGGTTTAGCCTCCTTGATCTCGTGGTAGATCCACTCTTGTACTACCCATATCATCAATATCAATCAAGCAGGAGTAGGGTTTTACCTCCATTGAGAGGGCCCGAACCTAGGTAAAAACATCATGTCCCTTGTCTCCTGTTACCATCCGCCTTGATGCACAGTTCCGGACCCCCTACCCAAGATCCGCCAGTTTTGACACCGACACCCGACAAACCAGCCAATCATACCAACAGAGAATGTTGGGTCTTCAACCAGGCCGGCAAGCTCAACGCCGAACACAAAGGGAAAGAAGAAATTTCCATCGGAGGTCAAAACAGTGAGCATGATTTATGCCACTCATATCCCAAAGAGGAAGCACAAACACGCACTCCAAGACGTGTATGCTATAGAGCCTGTCACCCCCAAATTCAACCCATGGTCGGCCTGCCCGATCACCTTCGATCGCAAGGATCATCCGACTAGTATCCGTCACGGGGGCTCGACTGCCTTAGTGCTCGACCCAATAATTGACGGATACCACCTCACCCGAGTCCTCATAGACGGCGGCAGTAGTCTCAATTTGATATATTAGGACACTGTCCATGAGATGGAGATAGACACGTCAAGAATCAAGCAAAGCAGCACTACTTTTAAAGGAGTAATACCAGGCGTAGAGGCCCCCTGCACGGGCACTCTAACATTGGACGTCTTCTTCGGCTATCCCGATAACTTTTGAAGCGAAGAGCTAATCTTCGACATTGCTCCGTTCCGAAGTGGCTATCATGCACTACTCGGACGGACGGCCTTCCCTCGTTTCAATGTAGTCCCGCATTACGCTTATCTTAAACTCAAGATGACTGTACCACATGGCGTTATCACGGTGAGTGGAAATACAGAGCATTCTCTTTGTACAGAAGAGTACGCGACGGCTCTAGTAGCTGAAGCACGAAGCAGCCTTTTCAAGCCAAGTAGCTCATCGGTCCTCAAGACTGCGAACACAGCCAAACATGTTCGGCGCACACCTACGTGTAACAGCTCAGATAAACCTGAGCTTGTTTAGCGGCCCTGCCCCCATAGATCGCCCCATAAGAAGACTATACATTTTTACTTGTATACATAAATATACACTCAAATCCCCTTGGGTGGCGCTGGGGCACCCTGGACGTTAGAAGTCTATAGTCCGGCTTGACCCTATTTGGACTCAAGAAGCTACAGTTCACGGTTCATCAAAACCAACAAACTATACCCACGGCCATACCAGATTCTTTCACCTGGTTCATTCTTTTTTTCAGATAGGCCATCATGATATACCCTTCAAGCACACGACACAATGGAGATAAAGGCCCAGACGTGCAGCAGGGCCCCGTTTCAAGGTTTCTGTCTAGATTAAGACCCTGTGTAAACCTTTTTTCTTATTATTATCTCTTGTTGTCTCATACCCACCTGGCATATAAAACGCCCCGAAAAGATATCGGCTGTATTTGCGAACCTACTATTCGTCGTACTAAACCGGATGTTCTAGAAGCAGCCACCAGTGTGCTTTGAGAACTATGCTCTCACCACAGGCGCTCTCTCCTAACGCTGGGTCGTAATACATGCCTTGAATTTAGGGTACATAACCAAGGGTTGTATCTAGCCCGGTATATATTGAAAAGTCCAAATACCTTTGGGAGTGTTCGGCCTCGCGAGTTTTGACCTTATATGCATCAGCTCCGAATCATGTCTTTGGTCAATAGTTGGGTTTGCCCGGCTCCTGTGCTTGCTACCTTACATTCCGCTATATCGGCTAAGGTGGTAAATGTCGGATGTTGGGTTCCGGCAGACCCTAAAGGTTTGAACTCTGGGGTGGACATGAAGATCTCTCCCCTACCGATCTACGTCCGATCGCCTCGTGAGATCTAAGCTGAAAATGATGAACAACATGAGGGACACAAGATTTATACTGGTTCGGGCCACCGTTGTGGTGTAATACCCTACTCCAGTGTGTGGTGTGGTGGATTGACTCTAGGGCTGATGATGAACAGTACAAGGGAAGAATAGCCTCGCGAGAGGTGTTCTTGAGCTGGTGCGATGAACTGCTTGGGCAAGTTCGATCACCTCTCTCTCTCTCTCTCTCTCTCTCTCTCTTGCCCCCCAAAAGCTCAATCCTCTCTAATGTGGTGGCTAGTCCTATTTATAGAGACCCTGAGCCTCTTCCCAAAAATTGAGCGGGAAGGGCGCCAACAACGGCCATTTTGAAGGGGAACGTCTGGTACAAGTTATCCTGACTAAAGTTGGTCTCCGGCTACCAAAAGCACTGGCGATGAGGCCGTCTTGGGCTCCACGGTGACCTCCATCCTGCCGCTCCGTTGGTCTTGGTCTCGTTGCACCAAAATGGCAACCTTTGCCTGATGCCTCGGTACTCCACGTCTGTGCTTGCCCCTTTTGCACCAAAGAGGAAACAAGGACACTGCGCAGGCCGGCGCCCGCCTAGTCTCGATCATCATGGCTTGCGTCATGAGCACCTCGCGAGGTACCCTGCCTTGATCTCTCTGCCTCCTCGCGAGCCTGCCTGGCGAGGCTGTCCCTGAGGAAGCCTTGCATCGTCCGCCTCGCGAGGCTTCGCCCCTCGCGATGGTCTTGAGTCTTGTGCTGATGAAGATGGGTTGTACTGGGCCACCACTTGAGCCACGCCACAGGCCACAGGCAGGAAAGTCTGGGGACCCCTGTTCCCAGAACGCCGACAGTAGCCCCCGGGCCCATGGCGCTCTCGGACTTGGTTTAGCGGAGAAGGGAAGGGGCAAGTGCGGAGTGCCGTGGGCCCCATCAGCCTGCGGCCTTGGGCACTGCGTGTCGGTCGATTGGACGTGGGCGTCAACGATTCCCCACGCTACCTCGGCAACCGCTCGACTTGACAAGTCCCTGCATGCTGAAAATGTGTCATGATTACCTGCGATCGTAGAGGCTGACGGTTGGCCTCCTCCGGACTATAAGTACGGACGGGCGAGAGCCCCCGCAGTCCATCTCTTCGTGCTTCTCTCCCTCTTCTTCTTCCTCGCCCTTGCTTCACCTTACGCCAATGGCGCCGATCCGGCGGTTTTCTACGGAAGAGAAGGGGAAGGCTCCTCGAGAGGTTCCCGATCCTCTCCTGCCGAAGAAGCGCCCTGTCCCTGGCCACTGCGGCGCGGCTGCATGGCAGGAGATATCGTGGCCCTGGTATGAGCGGCCGCCACCTGGGTTTCCGCTGCCCTTGTACGCCCGAATCGAGGGCCTAGGTGGAGGAGATGCTGAGCAACACCGACGATGCCGACGGTGACGCCGACGAGTCACGGCGGTGCGCATCGTCACCCCATGCGTCCACGCCGAGGGCTCTTCCCGCGAGTTCTTGCTTCACGCCGCTATGCCTCCACGCTCCTGGATTCGCCTTCCTCCCTCCTTCGCCTTTGAGATGCCGCCGAGTGGGTGTATGGAGCTTTGGCTGCAGCACGCTGACTGCCGCACCCTTGCAACCAGAGCGGAGGGTGCGGTTGTCGCTCCGAGCAAGGTCTTCATGACCCGGGGCTGGGGTGAGATCGCCCGGGTCTGCCGGACAGGGGGTGCCCTCGTAATCCATCTGGAATACGATGGCGCCTCCTTGATGTTCTTCAAGGTCTTCGACGTGGAAGGATGCCGGCTGGAGTGCTGCCCCAAGGAAAGCGGCCGGGGTACCGACGTGGCGAGGGCCAGGCCGGCCAATCGCCTCCCCAGCAGCTCCTCAGGCAGCAGCGGAGGAGCCGGAGAGTCCAGCGACTCCCCCAAGCTTCATGCGACTCCGGAGACAAGCGACGACAGCTACGAGCCCCCAAGCTCGCGTCGCGCCCGGAGCAGGGTAGCTGCATTAGGCCGTCAGCACCACTGATCTAGATGGGGTTGGCGCCGGTGCCTGGCGGCCCACTGTTGATGATGGCGTCACCTATGGAGGCGCGCGTAGTTAACGATCCTTAGGATTGACACCTTTTGTTCCCTGCGAGGAATCACAGTAGCACCCCGCGGGGGTATGTAAGACGCCTGCCATGTCTTTTGTGAATCATACATCCTTATCATGAATTGATGTGAGATGCGTGTTCTGTTCTGGCCCAGCTCCCCCTTTCTTTCCTCACGAGGGCTTGGTGCTCTACACTCACAGGTCCCGGTCCCTAGCCAGGCTTCAACCATCGCTAGTATGCCAGGTCGCGATGCCGTGGTCAAGGCCAGGAGGTGAGCGGCCCGAGGTCCAGTAAGAGCCCCTGAGTCGCGATGCTCAGGAGGTCCCCTTTAGCGCTCAAGCAGCCTCCGCTGGGCGAGAAAGGTAGGCCACATTGCCATGACTGAACTACACTAGGCGAGGGTTCAGCGTTAAGTGGATTTAGCCCTTGCGTGACTTATCTCATAAGTTTGGAGTAGCTCTTCGGTGAGGTGCCGGGCTTGCGTGTCGGCAGCTGAGGTGTTGCTGGGTCAGGCCCTCGTGAGCTTCTCCCCTCTTTCCCGCACTTTCCTTCGTGCTCTACATCCTTAGGTCCCGGCCCTCGAGCGAGCTCAGCCGCTGCTGGTATGACAGGTCGCGATGCCGTGGGTCAAGGCTAGGGGGTGAGGGCTGCAGAGCCAGTAAGAGCTCATGAGCCGCAATGCTCAAGCGCCCCCCTTTTAACGTGCGAGCGGATCGTGCGAGAGAGAGGGAGAGGGAGCTCACGATGCCCCCCACCTTATTCCTTAAGCGGATCTTGCACACCAAGCATGAGGGGAAACAAGGTTTGCCGTTACGGTTGCCAGCCAGCCATTGGTTGCTCCGAGGGAGTGATTGGGGCACTGAGGGCCTGGCGAGGTGGCGCTATGCGGGGCTGCCGTGGCCAGAGCTCAACCACTCAGATTTGTCGGTCTTGCAGGGACGGACCCATGCGCAAGCGCCGTGCCAGAGCGAGCTGCTCCAAAGGTAGGTGTCAATCGAGCAGGCGATTATCTCAAGCAAGTTAATCATGAAGAAGAAAATCCACTTATATAGATGCGGAGAAAGAAAACGCCACTGGGTCAGGCCCAAGCAGCTTGGGGATGATGCAGCCCGAGGGGCGCCCCAACAAGGTAAGCACAAGACATAAGCAAAATGGGTACAGGCCGCGGGGACGGATCCACGCGACCTGGGAATGATGCAGCCCTGAGGGCGCTCCCAGCTGAAACAAAACTTCAAAGAAGTCATCTGATACCGTTGCAGAATGAGTGTCGGAGTAGTTGGCAGTGCGGGGTGAAGAAGCTGATCCTCACGAGCCCTCGAGACACCAAGCCTCGGGAGGCTCAGGATGTCCGGGCGGCTCGCTAAGGTCCATCTCCATCTCCTCCAAGAATGTGCGATGCTTGGCCACTTGAGCTTCCAGAATGCTCCTCATCAGGCGCTGGTGGGCTGCAGCTGCGTTCGGCAGGCCGAAGGGCATGTGAACGTAGCTGTGCGGTGGACCCGCGCAACGCCCCACGCATGAGGGCCAGAAGCACTCCTGAGAAGCGACTCGATTGAGCCCTGGGTAGTCGATGCAGATGCGCAGCCCGCCATCCTCACCTGGATGGGGAGCTACCCTGGGCAAGCGGCGGTTGCCGCGCATGACTCTTGATTCCTGCAACTCCTGAGCGGCCTTGGTGATGAACTTGTGAGGGTCGGGTCCTTCTTTCCTTATGCCTTTCTGAGGGAAGCGTGCCGCAAAGCACGCCTTCAAGTAGTGTCCAAGCGCCTCCCTCGTGGTCTTGGCGAAGTCGTTAGCTCCCCAGGAGAGAGCCCCCAAGCCCTGCCCGAGGAGGGCGCCGGGTGCGCCTTCCTATGCGATGGAGGGTGGCGCCCCTTGGACGGGCGCATGTCCGGGTCTGGCGCCTTCGGAGGTGCCTGTCTCTTGAGGCCTTGAGCCAGGTGATGTCTTCTTCTTCTTGGGAGCTGCTCCAGGGAGGTTTCCACTCTTGTTGTCTGGGTCCTCGATTGACGTGGCTTGGAAGGCACGCTCGAGGGAGCACACCGCATCCTTCTCTTCACAGGGGACCGTGATGACCCCGCCACTTCCTGGCATCTTGAGGACGTTGTAACCATGGTGGGTCACTGCCATGAACTTAGCCAGGGCTGGGTACCCGAGGATGGCATTGTATGGTAGGAGAATGTGAGCGACGTCGAAGTCAATGAGCTCACTACGGTAGTTGTTGCACCGTCCAAAGGTAACAGGAAGGCGCACCTGCCCTATCGGGACAGTGGAACCTTTAGTGACTCCTCAGAAAGGCTTGGTTGGCTGAAGCTGATCGTACGGCACTTGGAGATTGTTGAATGTTTTGATGGACAAAACGTTGAGTCCTGCTCCGCCATTGATGAGGGTCCTGGTGACTTGCACATTGCTGATGACTGGGGAGCAGAGCATTGGGAGAACGCCGGCCGTCGCCGCGCACTTGAGTTGATCCGCTGAGCTGAACGTGAGGGCGCACGCGGACCACCTGAGAGGGCGCATGGCCTCAAGCTTGGGGAGGACTGCCTTCACCTCGCGAGCAAACTGCTTGAAGATGCACTATGAGGCTGGGGCCTGAGCTCCGCCCAGGATGCAAGCGATTGCACGTGGCTCGTGGAAGCCCCCAGCCCCCTCGTCCTGATGATGGTCTTCATTTCTTCTTGGTGGTGGTGGTAGAGGAGGAAGGCCTGCGTTGCCTTGCGGGCGATCCTCACGAGGCTAATCTCTCCAAGCTCCCTCGCGAGGTTGGTCCTGCCAGCGGTCCTCGCGAGGTCGGTCACGCCACCCTTAGCGAGGGCCACGGTCGTCCCATCGTCCTCCACCTCGTGCTCCGCCTCGGCCGTAGCCCCGATCGTTGTGCTCGGGGCGCCGACCGACACGGCCTTCTCGCACAGCCCTGAGCTCTTGGCATTCGTTGGTGTTGTGAGTATGGAGATCATGGTACATGCAGTACCAGCTGCCTTTGGACGACTCCGGCTGGTCCCTGCCATGCTTTGTGTCCGGCTCTGCTACGAGCACAGCTACTCCCTTGCGCTTCACATCCTTGGCCTTGGCTTTCTTCTCTTCTGGGTCTGCTGTCGGGAGCTCGAGAAGGGAGAGGCGTCCTTCCTCGGCTTAGTAAGTTTAAATCCAACAATCTTGTCAGTCTACGGATTAGTAACACGTGATCCTGATAGAAAGATGAGAAGACCTAGTTCCTTAATCTCGTAGGAAAGATAAGATGACTCAGATCAGAAGGCCATGAGGTATAAGGAGTAAAAAGAGCCTTACGTTCCATCCCACAATCAATTCCCTTATATAACTAAAGAATTCCTAGACTCAACTTCGACCAGTTTGGCTTGGTAATCCTACAGGCAGTCAAGCTCTGATACCAATGCTGTCAGGACCCCGACTCAATGCCACATCGATCTAGCATGTAACACCTCATATCACTTTGCGGCCTCACGCACGGTATTCCCACGGGTGTCGCCTTACCTTTGCCCGGGACCGTTTGCGTCTTTTGGCACACGTATATGATAGTGTCGCTAGCATCCATATGATAAGGAGCCTGGGCTGACATGGCTAGTCGTAAACCCAAAGTGGCACAAACTTACAGGGACAGGCATCCATGACCCAACATCGAACGTGTCGGTCATCAGTGAGTGAATCCAGGCTGTAGCACTGGGCTAGCAGGACTCCGGAGAACCGGGCTGTAGCGGGCTAACAGGACTCCGGTATTCATCGTGTGACATTTCCCCGAAGGGACAGACACAGGAACGAAGAAGGACACATGCCGGCCAGCCTAAGTGTTCCGGAGCAGTAGCCAGCTACCCTGGCTCGGTGGAAACACTAGGAGACATTTCCCGGTAAGAGAGGCTACCAAGGATAAACAACTAGGTTGTCAGATCCCACACATACCAAGCATTTCAATAACATACACACAATATGCTCGATATGTGCAAATACAACATGGCATCACAACATGACTCTACAACTCAAGTATTTATTATAGGCTCCGAGGAGCGAGATATTACAAACATGGGTCTCATGACCCAACAATCAGAGCATACAAGTCAAAGCACAAGCGGAAGCTTGACATGTCTGAGTATAGACAACTATAAATGAAAAAGGCTGGGAAGCCTGACTATCTACCAGATCCTGCCGAGGGCACAAGATTGTAGCTGAGGTAACAAGCTAAATGTCGAAGTCCACGCGGAACTACTAGTGAGACTGAAGTCTCTCTGCAAAAACATAAAATAGGCAAACGTGAGTACAAATGTACCCAGCAAGACTTACATCAGATCTATTTACATATGCCTCATTATCAACAAAGGGGGTGGTGGAGTTTAACTGCAGCAAGCCAGCTTTGACTCGGTGGCTAACCTGAACTACGACCGCAGGTAACTCTTTTGAGGTGGCGCACACAAGTCCACATATTCACCATATCAATACACCACTATGGATCCGCTCCCGTCTCCCTACGAGAACGCCATCCATAGCACTCACGCTTATCTTGCGTATTTTAGAGTATCCACTTTCACTTGTCTATGAACTATGCAATGGGGTCCAAGTTTCCATATCCGAGGAATCCGGCTATTCAAATAGATAATGATAACCCTGCAGGGGTGTACTTCTTCACACACGCTCTCGCCACTTATCGCCCTGTACACGTCATGTATCTCGGCAACCTTCAAGCGGAAGCCGGGCGAGGGAGTCGGCCACGGCCTACCTAAACACTCAAGTCTCTTGTCCAGGTTTATCGCCTATTCGGGTTCCATCCGCAAGGAGATCCGGCCGGGGTGTCGCTCACGGCCCCAAACGATGTGTGCAGGGTTCCCAAGTCCACCATCCGGGTGCCACTTGGTACACCGGGCCACTGTGCCTAGTCTGTCCCAAGCCCACCTGTACCGGGTGCCACTTGGTAGACTACTAACACTACCTACAAACACCAGAAACTAGTTGCAACTCCTGGACAGAGAACAAGGGTGATTAAGAAGCCGAGAGGGGCACTTAAGCATTCCAATGTGTGGTAGTAGCTGGTCATGGATCACAAACACAGAACTCAGTTCCTGAGGACGGTTGCAATGAGACAACCCACCATGTACTCCTACATGGCCTCTCACCGCTACCTTTACCAAATCGTGTTCACACACTTAGCTCTCAATGGTACGACATTTTCACACGCCTCTGATTCATCCCCGATGAATCAGACCTGACTCAACTCTAAGCAGTAGCAGGCATGACAAACAAGCAAGAATGAGTAGACACAACAGGGCTCAAACAACTCCTACTCATGCTAGTGGGTTTCATCTATTTACTGTGGCAATGACAGGTCATGCAGAGGATAAAGGGGTTCAACTACCGCAGCAAGTAACAGATGAATCGTTGTTGTCCTAATGCAGTAAAAGAGAGCAGGAGCGAGAGAGTGGGATTTTATCGGAATGAACAAGGGGGTTTTGCTTGCCTGGCACTTCTGAAGATAATATAGCTCTTCATCGGTGTCATCGAACTCATAATCGGTATCACGTCTATCGAGAGGGGGCAAGTTTCGGCAACACAGAAGAAACACAATCAATGCAATGCACAATATGATGCATGATCATGACATGGCAAAATGAATGTGTTTTGGGCTAATGCATCTAGCAACAAGTTAAATGGGGTTGGTTTGAATACAAGATTCCAATTCAAAGCCCATATGTGATTATTTAGATGCCCTTTATTTGTTTTGTCCAAAACAGAGGACACACATTGTTCAAACATGCATGAAAATGGCACAGATGGATTCCTTGAATTTTTCTGATAATTTTTCGTATATAAATTATTTGATTTGGAGTTACGGTTAATTTTCTATGATTTATTGAAGTTTTATACAATTTTCTGGAATTTCAGAATTAAATGAAATCCAGAAAACATTACTGCGTCAGCATGACGTTGGCATGACGTCAGCAAGTCAACAGGGGCCGGTCCGGGTCAAACCTGACCAGTGGGGCCCACTGGTCAGTGACTACGGCTAATCCTAATATAACTTAAACCTAACCTAGTTTAATTAGTCGGGCCGGGCCCGCATGTCAGTGAGTCAGTGGCTTAATTAAACTTAGTTATTAACTTAACCAAGAGTTAGCAGGGGACGGGCCCACACGTCAGTGACCCAGGGGGGTCAAATCCCTGGTCAACTGGGCTAATCCACCGGCGTCTAGCCACCGGCAACGACCAAACGCGGCGGTGGCTCGCCGGGATGGCTGCTCCGGCGCCCATTCGACGCGCGGAGGGGTTCTACAGGGAGCTTGAGCTCGTGCGCATCCAACAGAGCAAGCCAGAGGAGTTGGGGTTAGCTGTGGCATCGGCAGCGTCGAGGGAGGCGTCGGCCGGAGTTCGGCCAACGGCGAGTTAGGCGATGCAGGGCGCTAGGGGAGGCGTTGGTGCGTGCTACGTGCTCCTGGTGAGGTGTGGAGCACGGTGGTGTGCCCGGCTTCGAGCCACAGTGGCTCTGGCCACGACGGTGACGAGGCACGGCGGCGGCGAGCTTCGGCCGTGGTGGAAGATGGAGCTAGGGGACGGGAACAGAGGGAGCGAGCAAAGAGGAGGCAGCAGGAGCTCACAGGGAGAACGATGAGGTGGTCAGCGAGCTCGGGGGCGTCTTCGGTGCTGCGAATCGAACGGCGGCGATCGCCGGCCGTGGCGATGAAGATGGCGGTGATGGCATGGCTACAGGGCACCCGGCGTCGCATGCGTCGTGGTAGAGCTTCGTGGGGTCGGGACGGAGCTCAGGGATGCGAGGAGGGAGCGAGGGGGTGGCTGTGGCCGCGGCGAACGGCGTCGGTGGCGACGAGCTCCGCTCGGGCAGAGAGGGAGAGAGAGCAGAGGAGAGGATGAGGCGAGGGAGAGAGTGAGAGAGAGCCAGGGGCTGCGTGGCGCTCCGTGGCGTGGATTAGGACGAAGGGCGGCCTCCAGCGCGAAGCAGGAGGTGGCCGGGGCTCTCGGGCGCGCGCCACGCCTCGCCTCTGCCTACTGGCAGAGGAAGACGACGAGCGGCGAGGTAGATGGGCTGGGCTGGGCCGCTGGAGGAGCTGGGCCAGGTAAGTGGGCGCCAGGTAAGTTCTGTTCTGTTTCATATTTTTCTTCTGTTTTGTTTTTATTTAATCTTTTGCCACTGTTTTGAAATAAAACAAATTCAAAGACAGTGACAAAATTCCCCTGAACATTTTATTTAGCACAATGGAATTATACCAAAGCACATAAAATGTTTCAGTTATTTGAACATATATTCAGTAATATTTGGATATAAGTTCAAATTCAAAATAGTATTGATTTAAATTCAAAGTCCCAAAATAAATCCTTTTAAAATGTTCATTATTTTTGGTTTGGATCAAAACCCTTGCCAAAAATATTAAACATCTAAGAAGAGCATTTTGGAACAATGAATGAGATTTTAGGGTTTTTGCCCTTCTTTTATTTAGGGTTTTGAGGCTTCTGAATTCCTCAGTTCAGGTTTCAAAAATTTAAACATGATGCTCAGATGGAAGCAAGCATAGGACAGGCCAGAACTAGGGATGTGACAACTCACCCCCACTAAACAAGAATCTCGTCTCGAGATTCAAGCGTAGGGTAAGATGAAGGGGAAACGCAAACTAGTATAATCTTCATGATCCAGGTTGCACTTCAAATGAACGTTGATTCAATCACCATCTTTGTCTTGTCGTCTAGCTCTGAGAAATCCTGCCAACATGACATGGAGGGAAGAAGGAGACTCTAGAAGGGTCGATCTTCTCGAAGATCGAACAACTCAGGATTAACTCACGGAATGAGACATAGCAACCTCTCTCGGGCTGAGAGACGAAGCACACATCCATAGGAATGGAGTGAAGCAGATGACAAAGGTTCACTAGGTAGACAACAATCCCAGACTTAAGAATGTGGTGATCGGTTGTCAACGTAGCGAGGAGTTGAATTGCCATGATACCATAACGATGCACCTTAGGGAAGGTGACTTGTAGATATATCCCCTTAAGTGGCAAAAAGAATTACTTTTGATTCAAAGATCATTGAAACTCTTTAAACCAACCTAAGGCAATTCTCGACCGATCGTTTGGAGGGGGTCGGTAGAATGGCATACTCGGACTTGGATGATGTGGATTACCTTGTTGAAGACAACATAATGGATGAATTTGCTTACCACTGGAAATGGATGAGACCCATGGTAGAATGGCACATTGACGGTGCAAGCTGGGAACAAAATGCAAATACTGGGAATGATTCTGGTAACTGGGGAAGAACCCAACAATAGAGAGTGAATTCACTGTTTGAAGAGGTCATAGCATTGCCGAGGAAACTGAGAGGAATCCTAGTTAGTGCCAATGATAACACGTAGCGCTTGTGCGTGCTCTCAAGAACTTGAGCATTTACATATTCATCAAGGTTTTACCAACATCCGTGTCAAGGATCCTGGCAACACAACTTACTACCATGATGAGTGATGATGGATGATGCAGATGCAAAGGAAGATAACACTTTCTCAGATTTCACCCTTGGCGGGGCCAAGGAAATAAAATCTGGATGATCGACCGAGAGACATTTAGCACTCCGCTTCTAATGTTCTCCTTGATGTGCTAGTGTAACCCATTCATAGAAATGGTCTGGTATCTAGACATCAAGTAAAAGGTCGGACTTCGGAACACAAAAATCATAAGGCACAACTAGGGAGTAAATCCTACGAAGTCCTTATGGGAAGGTGGCCAACTTCCTCAATCAAGATACTACAATAATGGGTCTTCCGGCTGGGTGTGTTGGCCACGACATCCACTTTACCGGTTATTGAGGGGACCAGTATTATAGTTCTTGGGAAATGTTCCAACCATCATATCTGCCTGAGATTCAGATCTGGTTGGTGTCAGGATATCCAGACTCATCGAGTCTAGGAAGAAAATGAAAGTTTGCAACACAATCGACGAGATGACGTTGCGAGATTCTCGGGAAATGGACTACGGTAGTAAGCTCCAAAACATGAGCTGGTTCTGCTGCACACATGTGAACATGTTGTCCCAGAAAAAACATGATCACATGGTAGTCTTACAATAAAACACTACCGAGTTCCGGTGGGGAACCAGCATCGAGGATATCGAAGTCCTTGTGCACTTATCGATGAACTTCTTATCCTTGAGCAAGTCAATCAGTGGCTTGGCGTGCTAGGGACACATATGGAATGGAGGTAGCTAATCTCACAGTCCAATGTATACTTCGCACATGCATGACTGACTTGGGATGATTCCAAAGGAAACAAAAACAATCTTTCTCGAATTCACGGCGGCAACTTTCATCAAATGCACGTGAATCAAAGGAAGTCACTTCTTTCATCCAAACATATACCTCAGAGACGGAACTCGAAGGCATTGTTTACAAAGTTTCCAACACTAGCTTAATGTTCAACATGAATCATGGGGGAGACAAAATGCTGCTGATGGGCTCAACAACAACTCATCGGAATTTCCATATCACTGGACTTCCACCATCATGTGGACACGGTGATAGTATTGGTCAGACCAAAAATATAATGGTGTATGCTCGAGGAAAAACCACGACTAAGACAATATTACGAATATCGTTGGTTCTGATTTGATTTGACGATAGCCCATACTTAAATCAAAGTTTTTATAAGACAATAGGTCCAATAACTGATCACAGGGACCAATCGATGAAGATATCATCTTTCTTCAACTAACACACCAACACCAGGATATCCCTTTGAAATGAACTAAGTTAGGTAAGCTTTTATCTTCCAACTCTCCAAGTTGTCGTTTAGCTTAACCAACTAGCTCAGAGGTATCCAACACGGATTCTTGGAGAAGGGGGTGGTTTACAAGAATAAACCAACTTGATCACGAACTCAACATAGCGGTCAGGTGACAACCTGGTAATACTTCCGAGAAGATATACGGAAAATCACAAACCACCGGTATGTTACTAAGCTCGAGAACAATCTTGCCTTTCAGGGCAAGACGATATGATCAAATGAGCGAGGGATTGAAAGAAAATCCTTACTCAATGACCGAAGGAGGGCACCGGAAATAGATACTAGGTAGCACAATCAACCTTAGGGTGACGATGCGATAATCAACACGTTAAGAATGAGGTCATCGTCCATTTAACTACCAAGCAACGGAGTTGCTAGCAGTATTGATTTCACACGCCATGATTCATTTGTCGGCATTCCGGTTACAATAACACAGGAACCGAGGAATGAACAATGATGGCAATAAGTATCACTGTACCAAGAGTTCATAGGATGGTGTGCAATTCCTATAACAATCCCGATATAAAAGATTGCAATACTCCAAGGTAGAACAGAACAAAAGCTGGATTAGCAATTTGATCTGCGGAGCACAACTTCTTTGACCCAATCCTGGAAATGGATAAGGTACTGGAGTTTGTTTCTCCTAGTCATTCTGGAATAGAATGGCTTGACGGGCCACAAGAATAATAGGCATCGATGAACGATTGCACACATACTCTTAACTATCAATTGATAGACGAGGGTCAGAAGACAACTAAAGAGGGACAACTCAAAAGAACATAAGATTTTCTGAGTTGTGGATGCATGGATTAGCATGTGGAACGAGTTCGACATATTTCTTCTGGACAATCCATGCGGAAAGGTAGAACTGGCGGAGTCACAATTATGAATGGAGAACCCATCGAGAGCACTCCTGTTGTGATCTTTTGATCCAACAAACTTTTGCCGTAAGTGGTTCATGGTATTTGGAAGAAGGATATACCACGGACCTCGAGGACTAATGCAAAGGTTACTAATAATCTAAAGGAACTAGCAACACTATCAACATGAAGTAAGTAGGGTGAATCTTGGTTCGAAAACCCAGGAATGGAATACCTACTAACTAGTTGGCATCACATGATGCTTACGAGAATGATGGACAGAATCATCACACTGGGACACAAATCATGGCTAAATTACTAGATGATCCCCTAAGACACCTAGGGTCATAATACCAGCTCCAACATATATGTCAAGGTAACAGAGTACCTCAACTCACTGATTAGTGTGGTTAATCTGGCCCAAAGGAACATTGAAACGGGAGGAAGGAATTTGCAAGTGCATCAGACTGTTTAGAGACCTGAGATGACTCGGACAGCATAACGGCTGTAAATGCTCAAAAAGATTTGAAACATGCTACAAAAATGGTGGCATAACCACTTGATCATCATAATACCCAGGTTTGGAGATCAACTGTTAACATACAGAAGTCGTAGGAACTGAGCTCAAGTTTAAATCCAACAATCTTGTAAGTCTACGGATTAGTAACACGTGATCCCGATAGAAAGATGAGAAGACCTAGTTCCTTAATCCCGTAGGAAAGATAAGATGACTCAGATCAGAAGGCCATGAGGTATAAGGAGTAAAAAGAGCCTTACGTTCCATCCCACAATCAATTCCCTTATATAACTAAAGAATTCCTAGACTCAACTTCGACCAGTTTGGCTTGGTAATCCTACAGGCAGTCAAGCTCTGATACGAATGCTGTCAGGACCCCGACTCAATGCCACATCGATCTAGCATGTAACACCTCATATCACTTTGCGGCCTCACGCACGGTATTCCCACGGGTGTCGCCTTACCTTTGCCCGGGACCGTTTGCGTCTTTTGGCACACGTATATGATAGTGTCGCTAGCATCCATATGATAAGGAGCCCGGGCTGACATGGCTAGTCGTGAACCCAAAGTGGCACAAACTTACAGGGACAGGCATCCATGACCCAACATCGAACGTGTCGGTCATCAGCGAGTGAATCCAGGCTGTAGCACTGGGCTAGCAGGACTCCGGTGAACCGGGCTGTAGCGGGCTAACAGGACTCCGGTATTCATCGCGTGACATTTCCCCGAAGGGACAGACACAGGAACGAAGAAGGACACATGCCGGCCAGCCTAAGTGTTCCGGAGCAGTAGCAAGCTACCCTGGCTCGGTGGAAACACTAGGAGACATTTCCCGGTAAGAGAGGCTACCAAGGATAAACAACTAGGTTGTCAGATCCCACACATACCAAGCATTTCAATAACATACACACAATATGCTCGATATGTGCAAATACAACATGGCATCACAACATGACTCTACAACTCAAGTATTTTATTAGGCTCCGAGGAGCGAGATATTACAAACATGGGTCTCATGACCCAACAATCAGAGCATACAAGTCAAAGCACAAGCGGAAGCTTAACATGTCTGAGTACAGACAACTATAAATGAAAAAGGCTGGGAAGCCTGACTATCTACCAGATCCTGCCGAGGGCACAAGATCGTAGCTGAGGTAACAAGCTAAACGTCGAAGTCCACGCGGAACTACTAGTGAGACGGAAGTCTCTCTGCAAAAACATAAAATAGGCAAACGTGAGTACAAATGTACCCAGCAAGACTTACATCAGATCTATTTACATATGCCTCATTATCAACAAAGGGGGTGGTGGAGTTTAACTGCAGCAAGCCAGCTTTGACTCGGTGGCTAACCTGAACTACGACCGCAGGTAACTCTTTTGAGGTGGCGCACACGAGTCCACATATTCACCATATCAATACACCACTATGGATCCGCTCCCGTCTCCCTACGAGAACGCCATCCATAGCACTCACGCTTATCTTGCGTATTTTAGAGTATCCACTTTCACTTGTCTATGAACTATGCAATGGGGTCCAAGTTTCCATATCCGAGGAATTCGGCTATTCGAATAGATAATGATAACCCTGCAGGGGTGTACTTCTTCACACACGCTCTCGCCACTTATCGCCCTGTACACGTCATGTATCTCGGCAACCTTCAAGCGGAAGCCGGGCGAGGGAGTCGGCCACGGCCTACCTAAACACTCAAGTCTCTTGTCCAGGTTTATCGCCTATTCGGGTTCCATCCGCAAGGAGATCCGGCCGGGGTGTCGCTCACGGCCCCAAACGATGTGTGCAGGGTTCCCAAGTCCACCATCCGGGTGCCACTTGGTACACCGGGCCACTGTGCATAGTCTGTCCCAAGCCCACCTGTACCGGGTGCCACTTGGTAGACTACTAACACTACCTACAAACACCAGAAACTAGTTGCAACTCCTGGACAGAGAACAAGGGTGATTAAGAAGCCGAGAGGGGCACTTAAGCATTCCAATGTGTGGTAGTAGCTGGTCATGGATCACAAACACAGAACTCAGTTCCTGAGGACGACTGCAATGAGACAACCCACCATGTACTCCTACATGGCCTCTCACCGCTACCTTTACCAAATCGTGTTCACACACTTAGCTCTCAATGGTAGGACATGTTCACACGCCTCTGATTCATCCCCGATGAATCAGACCTGACTCAACTCTAAGCAGTAGCAGGCATGACAAACAAGCAAGAATGAGTAGGCACAACAGGGCTCAAACAACTCCTACTCATGCTAGTGGGTTTCATCTATTTACTGTGGCAATGACAGGTCATGCAGAGGATAAAGGGGTTCAACTACCGCAGCAAGTAACAGATGAATCGTTGTTGTCCTAATGCAGTAAAAGAGAGCAGGAGCGAGAGAGTGGGATTTTATCGGAATGAACAAGGGGGTTTTGCTTGCCTGGCACTTCTGAAGATAATATAGCTCTTCATCGGTGTCATCGAACTCATCATCGGTATCACGTCTATCGAGAGGGGGCAAGTTCCGGCAACACAGAAGAAACACAATCAATGCAATGCACAATATGATGCATGATCATGACATGGGAAATGAATGTGTTTTGGGCTAATGCATCTAGCAACAAGTTAAATGGGGTTGGATTGAATACAAGATTCCAATTCAAACCCCATATGTGATTATTTAAATGCCCTTTATTTGTTTTGTCCAAAACAGAGGACAAACATTGTTCAAACAAGCATGAATTATTTGAATTTTTCTGATAATTTTTCATATATAAATTATTTGATTTGGAGTTACGGTTAATTTTCTATGATTTATTGAAGTTTTATACAATTTTCTGGAATTTCAGAATTAAATTAAATCCAGAAAACATTACTGCGTCAGGATGACGTTGGCATGACTTCAGCAAGTCAACAGGGGCCGGTCCGGGTCAAACCTGACCAGTGGGGCCCACTGGTCAGTGACTACGGCTAATCCTAATATAACTTAAACCTAACCTAGTTTAATTAGTCGGGCCGGGCCCGCATGTCAGTGAGTCAGTGGCTTAATTAAACTTAGTTATTAACTTAACCAAGAGTTAGCAGGGGACTGGCCCACACGTCAGTGACCCAGGGGGGTCAAATCCCTGGTCAACCGGGCTAATCCACCGGCGTCTAGCCGCCGGCAACGACCAGACGCGGCGGTGGCTCGCCGGGATGGCTGCTCCGGCGCCCATTCGACGCGCGGAGGGGTTCTACAGGGAGCTCGAGCTCGTGCGCATCCAATGGAGCAAGCCAGAGGAGTTGGGGTTAGCTGTGGCGTCGGTAGCGGCGAGGGAGGCGGCGGCCGGAGTTCGGCCAACGGCAAGTTAGGCGATGCAGGGCGCTAGGGGAGGCGTTGGTGCGTGCTACGTGCTCCTGGTGAGGTGTGGAGCACGGTGGTGTGCCCAGCTTCGAGCCACAGTGGCTCTGGCCACGACGGCGACGAGGCACGGCGGTGGCGAGCTTCGGACATGGTGGAAAATGGAGCTAGGGGACGGGAACAGAGGGAGCGAGCAAAGAGGAGGCAGCAGGAGCTCATAGGGAGAACGATGAGGTGGTCAGCGAGCTCGGGGGCGTCTTCGGTGCTGCGAATCGAACGGCGGCGATCGCCGGCCGTGGCGATGAAGATGGCGGTGATGGCGTGGCTACAGGGCACCCGGCGTCGCATGCGTCATGGTAGAGCTTCATGGGGTCGGGACGGAGCTCAGGGATGCGAGGAGGGAGCGAGGGGGTGGCTGTGGCCGCGGCGAACGGCGTCGGTGGCGACGAGCTCCGCTCGGGCAGAGAGGGAGAGAGAGCAGAGGAGAGGATGAGGCGAGGGAGAGAGTGAGAGAGAGCCAGGGGCTGCGTGGCGCTCCGTGGCGTGGATTAGGATGAAGGGCGGCCTCCAGCGCGAAGCAGGAGGTGGCCGGGGCTCTCGGGCGCGCGCCACGCCTCGCCTCTGCCTACTGGCAGAGGAAGACGACGAGCGGCGAGGTAGATGGGTTGGGCTGGGCCGCTGGAGGAGCTGGGCCAGGTAAGTGGGCGCCAGGTAAGTTCTGTTCTGTTTCATATTTTTCTTCTGTTTTGTTTTTATTTAATCTTTTGCCATTGTTTTGAAATAAAACAAATTCAAAGACAGTGACAAAATTCCCCTGAACATTTTATTTAGCACAATGGAATTATACCAAAGCACATAAAATGTTTCAGTTATTTGAACATAAATTCAGTAATATTTGGATATAAGTTCAAATTCAAAATAGTATTGATTTAAAGTCAAAGTCCCAAAATAAATCCTTTTAAAATGTTCATTATTTTTGGTTTGGATCAAAACCCTTGCCAAAAATATTAAACATCTAAGAAGAGCATTTTGGAACAATGAATGAGATTTTAGGGTTTTTGCCCTTCTTTTATTTAGGGTTTTGAGGCTTCTGAATTCCTCAGTTCAGGTTTCAAAAATTTAAACATGATGCTCAGATGGAAGCAAGCATAGGACAGGCCAGAACTAGGGATGTGACAGTCACCCTGGGAATCTTGAGGCAAGCATTGTTGAAGCGCTGGATATACTTCTGCAGGGTCTCTCCAGCCTGCTGCTTAATGCGGCGTAGGTCACCCATGGCCGGCGGGCGGGCGCGAGTGCCCTGGAAGTTGGCGATGAAGCAGGTGCGCATTTCATCCCAGGAGGAGATCGTGCCAGGAGCTAGGTTCAGGAGCTAGGTGCGGACGCCGTCCTCGAGTGCCATGGGAAACCAGTTCGCCATGACCTTCTCGTCCCCGTTGGCGGCTTCGATGCCCAGCTCGTAGAGCTGTAGGAACTCCGCGGGGTCTGGAGTGCCGTCGTTGCGAGGAGGTAGGTCAGGCTTGAACTTGCCTGGCCAGGCGACACTGTGTAGCTTGGGGGTGAAGGCACGGCAGCCTACGTAGCTCGGGGCTTGCTCCTGGGGATTCCCACGCGCCGCTTCCTGGAGCAGCACGGGGTCTTGACGGGGTGGCGCAGGGATGCGGTCATGGCGCACTGGTGCCGGGAGTACGCGAGCACCGTCTTGGGGATGAGGGATTTCTTGGCAGCTCTTCTCTGGCCGCGCGGGCGCCAGACGTGGTGGATCTCGTCCTGGGGCCGTCCGCCTTGGAGCTAGGGCGCCTTCTTGGGGAGGAGGTGGCGGGGGCACCTCCTGATCTCCGCCTCCTGCGCAGGATGGAGGCGCGAGGCAGCGAGAGGGACGACATAGGAGAGCCCCCTGTAGCGCTACGAGCTCGGTGATGCGAGTGAGCCAATCCTCGTAGAGGTCATCGACGGGACGGTAGTGCAGGAGCTCACTCGCCAGGAGCAACGCGGCGTGCGCGTCCGTGGGGGCGCGACGGGCGTGGGACGATGAACCGGTTCAAGTCAGTGACGGGGTGGCGGTGCGGCCATCCAGCCGCACCGAAGGATGCAGCAACGAGGCCTGCTGCTCGCTCCCCGCCTGGCCGGTGGCGGCGTTGGTGGCAAGAAACACGGAACGATGGGGACACCCACCGACAGGAGCCGTCTGGGCGACGCGTGCGGCAAGAGCAGCCCGACGCTCGGCGCGAGCCCGACGAGCGTCAGCCATGGACACGACGGAAGATCGAACGCGAAGCAGCGGAAGAAATATTCCAGCGCACCCCTACCTGGCGTGCCAAATGTCATATGTTGGGTTCCGGCAGACCCTTAAGGTTTGAACTCTGGGGTGCGCACGAAGATCTCTCCCCTACCGATCTACGTCCGATCGCCTCGTGAGATCTAAGCTGAAAACGATGAACAACGCGAGGGACACAAGATTTATACTGGTTCGGGCCACCGTTGTGGTGTAATACCGTAATCTAGTGTGTGGTGGGGTGGATTGCCTCTGGGGCTGATGATGAACATTACAAGGGAAGAACAGCCTCGCGAGAGGTGTTCTTGAGCCGGTGCGATGAACTGCTTGGGCGAGTTCGATCGCCTCTCTCTCTCTCTCTCTCTCTCTCTCTCTCTCTCTCTCTCTCTCTCTCTTTCTCCCCAAAAGCTCGATCCTCTCTAATGTGGTGGCTAGTCCTATTTATAGAGGCCCTGGGCCTCTTCCCAAAAATTGAGCGGGAAGGGCGCCAACAACGGCCATTTTGAAGGGGAACATCTAGTACAAGTTATCCTGACTAAAGTTGGTCTCCGGCTGCCAAAAGCACTGGTGATGACGCCGTCTTGGGCTCCACAGTGACCTCCATCCTGCCGCTCCGCTGGACTTGGTCTCGTTGCACCGAAATGACAACCTTTTCCTGATGCCTCGGTACTCCATGTCTGCGGTTGCCCCTTTTGCACCAAAGAGGAAACAAGGACACTACGCAGGCTGGCGCCTGCCTGGTCTTGATCGTCATGGCTTGCGTCATGAGCACCTCACGAGGTACCCTGCCATGATCTCTCCGCCTCCTCGTGATCCTGCCTAGCGAGGCCGTCCCTGAGGAAGCCTTGCATCGTCCGCCCCACGAGGCTTGGCCCCTCACGAGGGTCTTGAGTCTTGTGCTGATGAAGACGGGCCATACTGGGCCACCACTTGAGCCACGCCGCAGGCCGGAGGCAGGCAAGTCTGCGAACCCCCGTTCTCAGAATGCCGACAGTAAAGGGAGAACTACTACGATTGGGCCCTGGTTCATCCGGATGAGCACCTGAGTAGAGAAAGCCGAAAACTGACTGTCATGATATGGCGAGAGCTGGTCAACCACTTGATGACTCAGCGGAATCTTCGCGATTCCTCCTCATTAACGAAGGACCGGTTTCCCGGTCACGTATGTAAACGCACCATATTCGGATAAACGCGGACATACCAGGGGCTATATATTAGCCCCACCGTCAAACTCCTACAGCTAAGTGAAAGTGTTAAAGCTCTATAGTCCGATTGCCTAGTTTGCCGCACTAACACCTGCTTAACAGACCAAGACGTTGGGTCAAGTGTCATGAAGTGCTTTTCCGAACACCCCCACGTTATACGCAAGGGGGCTGAAGCCAATGACTGCAAACTTTCAGGTTATATACATATATACATAAATGGCCGCACAGGAGGCACTAAAATACTTTATGGGCAAAAGTATAAACACAACCTTCATTATCATAAGCATTGTTTTTACAATCCAGATACATGTTACTCGAACATAATATCTTTTGAGCACTGACCCTCTATCAAGTGATCTGGTGTGTCCTGACCCTCTAAGACTTCTTCAAAATAGTGATCTGGTGTGTACTGACCCTCGGGCGGACCCCCTGTTGCAATATCGGTGGCCTTCATCTTCGCCCAATACGTCTTCACACGGGCAAGGGCCATCCGTGCAGCTTCTATGCACGTTGACCGCTTGACATCACCGATATGCGACACTGCACAAACAAGTTGTTGCACTGAACCAAAATAACTATTTGCAGTTGGTCCCTCAGGCCACAGCAGGTCCATGACAGCCATCATGGCAAGTCCGGATATCCTATGGAGCTCGGTCATTCGGCCATCTGCTCATTCAACAGCAGCAGACGCCTTGGCATGCTAAACTGCGACCAGAAAAGACGTTCCGCTTCATGGCCTTCTTGGGCCTAGAAAAACTGCGTCGCATCAGCAGCACTCTTTGACAAGTCCAAGTATGCGTCCGGAGAACTCCACATTTAATCAAGCGGGGCACACTTCGGATCGCCGAACTTAGTTCGTAATAAAAAGGGCTTGCCAGCCGTGATAACCCCGGCTTGCCGGATCTCCTCCTGTGCTGCTCTGGCCTCGGACCGGGTTTCCTTTGACACTTGTAAGGCCTTCTCAAGGTAAGCCGTTTTTTCTTTGGTCTCTTTCTCGAGAAGTGCATATTGGCTAGCGGCATCCCTTAGCTCAAGCGCCATGTTGGATATTCTCTCCTCACTTAGGCGATGAGCAGCCTGTTCGGCTTTTATTCACCAACTGCTTTCTCGGCAACCGCGTTGCTTATCTTGGCTTTCTCCTTGGCCCGGGCAAGCTCAGCCCGAAGGGTCTCCATGGCGGCAGCACCATCTGGAGTCAAGCATATTATAAATTCCAGCATCATGCTCCTATTTATACTCACTGACCACCCAAAAGACATACCTTGCGCCTCGTTAAGCCGCTTGTTCATGAGTGTGATGTCATCATCCGCTACATCAAGTTGTCGCTTTAGTTCGGCAAATTCGGCAGCCCGAGCAGTGGTTGGGGCTGCAGCCGCCTGTGTACAAATTAGCAAAATTATTACCTAAGCTTATTTATCTTTTAATCCTCTGATCGCCCCGTTCGGAGGGAAAACAGAGTCTCAGGGGCTACTATATATACATAGTACACCTTGCGTTTATGGTACAGTTTGTCACATTGCGTACCTCAAAGCCTCTTAGCAGGCTCGTAAAGGCTTCATTCAATCCGCTTTTTGCGGACGAAATTCTCTCAATCACCGTACCCATTAAGGTACGATGTTCCTTCGAGATAGGCGCTTGCCGCAGAAGACCCGTCCATATGTCCGGCTGGATATCGGATAGTCCGAGGCTTTTGTTGTTGGTCTCTTTAGGAGCCGAACACCCCGGACCTCGGGCGGCCGAAGAGTCATCTTCTGGCCTTGTCCTTCTTCGTGGAACGGGAGAGATCCTCTGGGACGACACCTCGAGGTCATCCGCCTTATGTGGCGGGGAAGTATGAGGCGACGTTTCACTCTCCATCATCTCCGAAAGAAGATCCCCCGAGGACGAAGATTGTTGAGGGAGGCTATAGGCCGAACTGCAAAATATACGTTTCAGGTATTACCCTCACAAACAAGAAAAGAACGGGGTATGCTTATTAAAGCACCTTTGTTCACTTATGGTTTGGCTAAAGGCTGGCCCCCTTGCGGTCACTGTGCAGCAATATCGCCTCCCGAATCCGGGGCCCCTAATAGGGATCTCTTCCCTCGCTTGGAGGCCTCGACCTTAAGGTCTTCGGGGGCGGCTCCTTCATACCATGGGGGGAGGGAATGTTAGATTCTCTCCCCATTCATCCCCCGACACGGGAGTTCTGATTTCCGCAGATACAGTGCGTGACGCACCTCCTGTATCAAGGCCACTTTGGGCTTCACCACTACTCTCCTTTTCTTCCCTCAACAACACTTGATAAGGTGCCAGAGCCAGCATCCTGGTTAACACTGGGGCCGATCCTCTCCGCCTTCTTTACACAGCCCTGGCCGAGTATGGTTTTCCTAGTTTTGTTATGGGAAACTTACCGGAGAATTCGGATGGTTGCAGTCGAGGCCTGCGTCCTCAGTGGTGACAGGACACCTTCTTCGTGATTCGAAGAATAATTCATACATCCCTTCGAGCGTTGTGCCAAAGAAGCGCTGAATGGTTCGCGGTACTTCTGGATTGAACTCCCACATCCGGAGAGATCGGCGCTGGCTGATGACCCACAAGTGTACGGGATCTATCTTAGTACTTTCAATAAGTAAGAGTGTCGAACCCAACGAGGAGCAGAAGGAAATGACAAGCGGTTTTCAGTAAGGTATTCTCTGCAAGCACTGAAATTGTAGGTAACAGATAGTTTTGTGATAAGATAATTTGTAACGGGTAACAAGCAATGAAAATAAATAAGGTGCAGCAAGGTGGCCCAATCCTTTTTGTAGCAAAGGACAAGCCTGGACAAGTTCTTATATAGAGAAAAGCACTCCCGAGGACACATGGGAATTATCATCAAGCTAGTTTTCATCACATTCATACGATTCGCATTCGTTACTTTGATAAATTGATATGTGGGTGGACCGGTGCTTGTGTACTACCCTTTCTTGGACAAGCATCCCACTTATGATTAACCCCTATTGCAAGCACCCGCAACTACAAAAGAAGTATTAAGGTAAACCTAACCATAGCGTGAAACAAGTGGATCCAAATCAGCCCCTTACGAAGCAACGCATAAACTAGGGTTTAAGCTTCTGTCACTCTAGCAACCCATCATCTACTTATTACTTCTCAATGCCTTCCTCTAGGCCCAAATAATGGCGAAGTGTCATGTAGTCGACGTTCACATAACACCACTAGAGGAGAGACAACATACATCTTTCATCAAAATATCAAACGAATACCAAATTCACATGACTACTAGTAGCAAGACTTCACCCATGTCCTCAGGAACAAACATACCTACTCACAAAGCATGTTGATGTTCATAATCAGAGGGGTATTAATATGCATTAAGGATCTGAACATATGATCTTCCACCAAATAAACCAACTAGCATCAACTATACGGAGTAATCAACACTACTAGCCACCCACAGGTACCAATCTGAGGTTTTGGTACAAAGATTGGATACAAGAGATGAACTAGGGTTTGAGAGGAGATGGTGCTGGTGAAGATGTTGATGGAGATTGACCCCCTCCCGATGAGAGGATCATTGGTGATGATGATGGTGATGATTTCCCCCTCCCCGAGGGAAGTTTCCCCGACAGAACAGCTCCGCCGGAGCCCTAGATTGGTTCCGCCTCGTGGCGGCGGAGTTTCGTCCCGTAAGCTTGCTTATGATTTTTTCCAGGGTAAAAGACCTCATATAGCCGAAGATGGGCACCGGAGGGCTGCCCGGTGGCCCACGAGGCACGGGGGTGATCCCCCACCCTCGTGGACGGTGGGTGGCCCCCCTCAGGTATCTCTTCCACCAAATAATTATCTTTCGTGGAGTTTCAGGACTTTTGGAGCTGTGCAGAATAGGTGTCCAATATTTGCTCCTTTTCCAGCCCAGAATCCCAGCTGCCAACATTCTCCCTCTTCATGTTAAACCTTGTAAAATAAGAGAGAATAGCCATAAGTATTGTGACATAATGCGTAATAACAGCCCATAATGCAATAAATATCGATATAAAAGCATGATGCAAAATGGACGTATCAACTCCCCCAAGCTTAGACCTCGCTTGTCCTCAAGCAGAAGCTGATAGCAAAAAATATGTCCACATGTTTAGAGATAGAGGTGTCGATAAAAATAAACTACGGACATGAGGGCATCATGGTCATTCTTATAATAGCAACATATATAGATTTCGGCATATGATTTCTTATGCTCAAGTAACAATCTATTCACAATGTCAAGTATGGTTTAGAAACTTCATGGACAACTAACAAACTATAATATCAGTCATTGAAGCAATTGCAATTTATCATAACATCGGAAAGAGTCAATAATAGAGCTTTTCAGCAAGTCCACATACTCAACTATCATTTAGTATTTCACAATTGCTAACACTCACACAATACTTATGGTTATGGAGTTTTAATCGGACATAGAGAAAGATAGGGGCTTATAGTGTTGCCTCCCAATGTTTTACCTCAAGGGTAATGTCGACAACAATAGTTCATGCTAACTTACATCCAATTGGATATATATATATATATATATATATATATATATATATATATATATATATATATATATAGGACAACACTATTCTAATCCCAGGATTAGAATAGTTATTTGGATCACGATCCACCCTGTAAGGGCCCGATCAGCTGCTCCCGATATCCAGAAAACACATCCCCGAGATAAAAAAGCCCAACCAGGCACCTCCCACAGCTCAGTCTCGTCTCCCCCGATTCCCCTCGCAGACACGAGCCCCTAGCCCCGCCGCCGCCCCCCGCCCCCCGCCCCCCGCCCCCCTCCCCGTCGGCACCGCGCCGCCCCTCCCAGCCCGTCCAGCGCGCTGCACCATCTGCCTCGACCACCTCCGCTGTCGTCGTCCTCCCGCCGACGACCTCCATCGCTGTCCTCCCCCCGACCAGCTCGGTCACCTCTGTCCTGACCCCAATAACCTCCAGCACCGCTCTCCGCCCCACCCCCGTGTCCACTCTTCGCTCCAGCCACCTCCGCCCTCGCCTCCAACCACCGCCCCGACCACCTCCACCACCGCCCTCTGCACCGACAACCTCCCTTCCACCCGCCCCCAACTTCCCCTCCGGCATGACCTTCCCCGCACCCCACGGCGTCCTTCACTACCCTCCGACGCGGCCTGCCCTCTACCCTGTTTCTGGCGCCGTGGCGACGTCCCCACTCGCAGATCAAGCCATGAACGTCGAGATCCATCATGGCTCCCCTGCAGCATTCTGTCCTTCCTCGTCCTCATCACCTGCTGCTTCTCCTCGGTGGTGGTGCATTCTCCCTGCTTAGCCATCATGGCGAGCCTCCTGGATGGAGCTCGCGCACCTCCCCAACTGCAGCATCATTGATTCTGTACCATCCCGATACCTGACCTTCAGGGGGTGCCAGTGGTGGCCTTCATCGTTGTGCCCCGCTGACGCGAGCTATGTCCCGACCCGACGGCGGGAACATCACACCCAGCTACCGTCAATGACTAGGGCCGACTCTAGTGGGGCCTCCACTGCTCCAGGGACATCTAGGCACAGCCTGACGCGTCACTGCATGCGAAAAAAATAGAGAAATGGCACTGTCCAAGTTGTGTTCTTCGCCATTTCTATACCGAATCACTTTGGTTCAAATGTTTTGCTTTAGGACTCAATATGAAAGGAATTTACTTTTGATCTGGTCATTTATGCAGTGCACATCACCTGTTTGTTTTTATGCCTATGTAACCTATTAATTTTGTACATCTCAATTCGGTCATAGCATGGCTGCAATTAATTACAAAAAAAATCAAGAAAATCATTATAGAGTAGAAAAAAAAGAATATGGTCAAGAAGTTCCACTTCATCTTCTGTGATATTTCAAAGGCGGACGTCCGAGGAATTCAAAGGGTTCGTTCATTCAAAATGGTGAAGTGCGTGAAAAAATAGCCAAAATTATTTCACATATTAAAACCTAGTGAGTTCGAAGGGAGAAGATGTTCACAATTTTTCTAGTGCTTTACGATCACTTTTTTTCTCTAGTTCTCACATGGGAATCATGTGAGAAGTTTAAAAAATAAAAACAAGGAAAGTTCACATATAGTAAAATTAGTGCCAAGTAGAAAATGAAGTGAGCTTATTCATGATTTTTATTAATTTTGGCTATTTCGTTTTAAAAATAGGGGTTCAAATTTAAAATATGAAGAAGTTCAATGCTTATTACAAACCCAAGAAGGTCAAATTAAAAATCTAAGAAGTTCAGATTTAAATAACACATTAGTTTGATGTCATAAAAGAAAAAATAGTTTCCCTATTTCTAAAGAGTAAATCAAGAAGGTCAAATTAAAATAACAGAGCAGTTCGATGCTCATTAAAATTTTGGACTTTCCTCGTTTCTAAAAAATAACCAATTTTAATAAAAGTTCGATTTTCCTCGTTTCTAAGAAATACGAGAGAAGGCCAACTCAACATAAGAAAGCGGTTCAAAAAAAGTTTATAAGAAATGGATTTAAGAAAAACTAGAAAATTTGAAGTAACCAAGAATGTCAAAAAAACGTAGAAGTTCAAATTTTAAAACCCTAGAAGTTCAATTTGAAAATAACCGAGAAGGTCAAAAAACATAGAAGGTCAAATTTTAAAAACCTAGAAAATCGTTTTCTTATTTAAAACCATATTTTTCAAAGAAGTTGAGGGTAAAAAAAGAGAGAAGTTTGAAGGTTAAAAAAACTTAGATGTTTTCTCATAACTAAATAATAAAATGAAGAAGATCGAATTTTAAAAAGGAAAAACTGAAAAAGTTTTAATTTTTTTCTCATTTAAAAAAAGAAGTTCAAATTGAAGTTTGATGTTTGTAAAAAACCTCTAGTTTTCACATTTATGAAAATACACAATGAAGTTCAAATAAAAAGTGTAGAGGTTCAATGTCTATAAAAAACTCAAATATTTTCACGTAACTGAGAAGGGTTCAGATTGATAACTGCTAGGAGTTCACGTACTACATAGTGTGCATTTTGTATGACAAAAAAGAATAAAAAGGCAAAGACTAAAACTTTTATTTTTATAAGTTTAAGTCCTCATTCGGAGAAAGTTAAAAAAATTATTGTGAGAGAGGTTTGTACAAAAGAAATATCATTTGTGCAACACTAATGGATGGATTATAAAATTACAAACGAAAATACATCACAGAAGTTCAACGTGAAAACAACAGGAAGTTCAAGTACTACACTGAATGAATTTTAGTTGACAAACTTTTAAAATCGTCACTAAAATCTGAGTTTTAATGTCATTGGTGCGGCACAACTCGTTGAATGCTTGTTACGAACCCAAAGAAGGTCATTAAAAAAGCATCTCAAACAATTTTATAACAAAAGATTTTCTCTCTTAAAATAAACCTAGAAGTTAAAGTTCAAAAATGGAGCGGCTCGATGTCTATCAAAAAGTAGGACTTTTTCCGTTACTAAAAGAAATAAACCAGGAAGTCCAATTTAAAAAGATGGAGAAGTTCGATGATTATAGAAAACTCAGATTTTCCTCATTATTAAAGAATGGGAAAAAGAAGTTTAAAAATTAAATAACAAGAGGTTCAACTTTTAAAAATAGAGCGCTTCAAAATTTCATAAAAAAGATTAAGAAAAAAACCAGGAAGTCCATATTAAAAAGATGGAGAAGTTCGATGATTATAGAAAACTCAGATTTTTCTCGTTCTTAAAGAATGGAAACAAGAAGTTCAAAAATAAAATAACAAGAAGTTCAACTATTAAAAATAGAGCTCTTCAAAATTCATAAAAAAGGATTAAGAAAATAGAGTAAAAATTCATTAAAAAACTCAAATATTTTCACGTAACCGGGAGAAGTTCAGGTTGATAACTGATAGATGTTTATGTACTTCACCGTGTGCATTTTGTATTAAGTAATAAAAAAGCAAAGGTTAAATCTTTTGTTGTTATAAGTTCAAGTCCTTCGTGTGAGAAAGTTAAAAAGATTATTGTGAGAGTGATTTGTACAAAAGCAATAACATTTGTCTAACACTGACGAATAGATGAGAAAATTACAAACGAAAAAACGTCATAGAAGTTCAACGTGAAAACAGAATGAAGTTCAACTACTATAGTGAATGAATTTGAGATGAAAAACTTTTAAATTCGTCGCGAGTATGAAAAAACGATCAACACGGGAAAGTTGCGTGTTCACAGCAGCTTTCCACTGGTATATCACTTGGTCAATTCCGGTGAGTGGATGGAGTGCTACGAGCAGTGGATGAAGAGGTACGAGCAAAAAAAGCACGTGAAAAAACAGAGTGAAGTTCAGGTACACGTGCCGAGAAGTTCAGGTTCTTCATGCGGTGCATTTTCGAAGAATCAGTTTCGCGATAAAGGCAGAACGAATGATCTCGCCATTTTCGCAATTACTTTTAAACAGCTAGCAATCAGAGAAAACCACATTTTTCGTAGCTTTTCAACGGTATATTATTTGCGCCTTTCCGTTAAAGTTTATAGAAACTACGGGGAAAATACGTTTTTATCCATTTTCAAAACCGACTTAAAACCGTAAGGAATTGGGAGAAATAATACATAGAAAAAAGTTTCGCATTTGTTCAAGCTTTCCAACGCCATATCATTTGCTACATTCGGACGCACAGTTCAAAAATTAGCTCGAAAATATGAACTCGGTGGAACTTGTATCGTTTTCTAAATTACTTTTAAACCGTTCAAAATTAGAAAAACCTTTTAACATGAAAAAGTAGCGCATTTTCATAAACTTTCCAACGCCATATCATATGCCTCAATTAGATTAGCCGTTTACAAATGACGTCGAAAATAGGAACTCGGTTGTTCGGTTTACGAAATTTTACGTTTTTTTTCAAATTACTCTCTAATCATAGGGAATTAGAGAAAACTTTCAACATGTGGAAGGAGCGGTTTTGCATCAGTTTTCCAACGCCATATTATATGCCTCATTCCGAGAAACGATTTAGAAAGTTGATCAAAAATACGATTCATGTTTTTTGTGTGAAGAAAAAACGGTTTTTAAAACTGCTCTTAAACCGCTTATATTTTGCCAAAAATTTAAGTTGGGGCATGATATTGGTGTCCATAGCTTTCCAACGGTATATCGCGAGCCCCATTTGAGCAATGTTGGCGGAAGTTCAACCTAGTTCACAGGGAAGTTCAACGTACTACTAGTGGGGCAGGTCAGGTTGTGATCGGAATATTATTCTGATCCCGTGATCAGAATAGTGTTTATATATATATATATATATATATATATATATATATAGGGTGGGTCTATTATGATAACACCCCTTAAGACCTTATTCTGCACACCAAAACACCTTATTTTGCACACCACCCAGATCGCGCCGCCGCCCCTCCCCTCCCGACCTTCTACCGCGGCAGCGGCCTGGGCTAGCCGCCGCCCCTCCCCTCCCGGCCTTCTTCCGCGGCGGCGGCCTGACAGAGATGCCGCCCCTCCCCTCCCCGCTTTCTCCCGCGGCGGCGGCCTGGGAGCGACGCCGCCCCTCCCCTCCCGGCCTTCTTCCGCGGCAGCGGCCGGCAGTGACGCTGCCCCTCCCCTCCCGGCCTTCTTCTGCGGCGGCGGCCAGGCAACGACGCCGCCCGTCGCCTCTCGGCCTTCTTCCGCGGCAGGCACCGAGCAACACCAGCCTATCGGCCTTCTTCCACGGCAGCAGCTCGGTAGCGCCGCCACCGAACTCCTCAGGGCCTGCAATTAGCTGTAATTCATTAGATGTGGATTGGTGCTGCCTCGACATCAAACCAATTCGAGCAAGGAGGATGTGCGCAAGGTTGCTTCATCCACTGTAGCTTCTTGGAATAAGTCTGCATCAACCTTCAGAGCAAATCCTCCTTCCCCGTTCACATTGAGCAACGTCCAGACCGCCCATGAACTTCTAAAGGGCAAGTGGACTGCACGGGCGAACGTGAAAGTTGTGCAGGCGGACTAGAAGGGAACTTCCTCTTGTAAACGCAAGAAATCACTACATCACGAGGTAAGCAGTACACTTCCTATACCATCTCAGTGTAGTTATCATAGACAAATCAGTACAAGCAGTACATCGTGTGATTATGCAGTACAAAACCTATGCAGTGCGGTTGCTTCAGTTTGTTGTGGGGGGAAATGCAGTACGCTTGTATAGGTTCATTACGGATAACGATGCAGTGCAGTTGCTTCAGTTCACCTTGCGGGATGATGCAGTCACCATGCAATGCTTCAGCAGTACCATTTTGAACACATTGCAGTTCGCATGATTCAGTTCATTTAACCTGACAATGCAGCTCGGTCATTTTGTGTGCAGGAGATGACGTTCAGCAGATACAAAATGCCACGCATGATTGACAGCACTGAGAACAACAACTTTCAGAAGAGTGGATATTCTTATGAAAGAGATACTGGCTGGGTTACCCCTGAGATTCCTCGTGGATTCTTCACGACGACAAATAGGGTGCAGTACTCTCCACAAGAAGATTTTTTCCAGGAAGAAGATGTAGTTGAAGATGACGATGATGTCACATTCATCTAGGAAGGCACTCACCAACGCGATGATGAAGACGATGACGATGAAGATGAGCCAATAACAGTTCTCAACCCAGAGTATAAGCACGAGTTCACTACGTTTGTACAACATGTCCGAACAGATAATGATGACGCAGTTGAACACGATGTTGCAGCAGATGATGATTATGTCTATGATGATGCGCCACTGCTCCAAAATTTTCAAACCAATCCACCGATACATCGTCACCACACTGGATTACCACCACGTCCACCTGCCGCACCCCAAAACAGAGCTCAACGTCCACCTGCTGCACCGAAAAACAGAGCTCCAACCAGACCTGCTGCATCAACATCGATGCTGCGACCACCAACGGTGCCTCGGTCAAAAGTAAACAGCAGGTACAAATCCTCCTCACTGTTACCGCCGCGAGATCCTCAACTACACACATCTGCTATAACCCCGCCATGTCCAACACAACCCGGCGAGCTACAAACACCATCAGGCGAACGACTCTACACACATGTAAGTTTATGGTCTGAAAAAAATAGATGCAGTCCATTCAGATAACATTGTAGTGCACACTGATATTTCTTGTGAGCTTTGGCTAGGAACATTGCAAATGCTTTATTAAACTCGTATGCACTCCTCGTATTCAAAAAACAGAACAGAACAAATTTTCTCATATAGCATTTCAATTAATGCAGGATAAAAACATGCCGCTGAACCTCGTACCTGCTGCTGGAATGAAGTTCACTACGTACGAAAAGGCATGAGACTTTTACAACAATTATGCAAGATGTGCAGGTTTGGTATACGCAAGAGGGCAAAACACAGGACAAATGCCTACATTGTCTGCTCAAGAGAAGGGTCCACAAGCAGGCTGTGTCAGATTATCACCGGGTACGTCAGAAGACATCAAAAAGGATTGGCTGCAATGCAAAGATTAGAGTCAAAAAAAGGAAGGATGGCAAATTTGTGATAGTAATGGTTCAACTCAACCACAATCACAAGATGCTGGAAAGCCCCGGGATGCTTTTGCACATGCGACTGCACAAAAAAGACGATCCTTTGATAAACCAGTTAGTGAAAGACATGCAACTGGACAACCACACACATGCTCAGATGATGTCGACGCTGTCGCGTATGTCCGGTGGTCTGCAGTACATGGGACATACTAGCCGCGACTGGGTAAACAGGTAAGCACGTAACAGAGCATATCTCTTGAGCATTCTGTCTGTAATTATTCCCTGTTTGGTGAGATAAGTTTGAATTGTCTATGAAAATGCAGGAAACAGAAGTTTGTCAGAGAAGAGTCTGAAGATGATGTCAAGAAACTTCTGAATTTCTTCGAGAAAATGCAAAAGATAAACCCAGAGTTCTTTTATGATTATGACGTTGATGCAGATAACCGTGTAAGAAACGTCTTTTGGGCGAACGCAAGTTGCAGAGGATCGTATGAAGATTTTGGAGACTGCGTTACATTTGACACGACTTATAAAACTAACAAATTCCACATGCCCCTGGGAGTGTTTGTGGGGGTGAACCATCATCTACAAAGCACCGTATTTGCTGTTGCACTCGTGCGAGATGAAACAATACCATCATTTGAGTGGGTTTTCAAAACCTTTCTGAGGTATATGAACAACAAGCCGCCAATCTGCATGCTCACAGGTACAAAGAATAAAAAACACCTGCATACTTACGTTTTGTTTTGTTTTGTGCACTTATATTTCTTCCATCTATCTTGCAAACACACAAACAACTTAATAAAAAAACACTGTTTGTCTCTTCTCAGACCAGTGTTCTTCGATGAAGGCAGCATTAAAAACTATCCGCCCACAAATTCTGCATAAGTTGTGTCGGTGGCATATCATGAAGAAGTACAAGGACCACCTCGCCTTGCTGTATAAGGCGCACGAGAAGCTCAAGGACGAACTCAATGCAGTGTTGAACCACCCACTAATGCCGTCAGAATTTGAACGAGCATGGAAGAACCTCATTCAGAGGTACAACTTGCAAGACGACGAAGTGATGAATTCACTGTGGGATGACAGGCACGAGTGGATCTCAGCTTACTACAAGGAAATTTTCTGTGCTCGGATGACTTCCACACAGAGAAGCGAGAGCATGAACCGCATACTGAAGAAATTTTTTGTCAGGGAGAAGCATGATCTCCATCTGTTTGCTCAGCAGGTGGACAAGTGCATTCAGACCAGGAAGGCCGTCGAGCACGCAGAGACAGTAGCAAATGAGGAAAACAAAATGTCAATCAAAAACTGCTTAAAAAATATGAATAAAAAAAACAATTTTTTCATTTCTCTTGGTCGTAACAGTGCATTTGTGATCATGCGGTCAGAGGTAAAAAACAACAACAAAGTTTGGCTTCGAAGTTCAGCTATCAAAAGTGTATACAAGAGCAGTGTTTGCAGATTTCAAAGAAACACTCTACAGTAGCACTGCATTTAGAGCAGAACGGTGCCCTGAGAACCCGACAAAGTATCTAGTACACCACTACAACAGATCGGGTGCATTTGACTGGGCAAGGCATAATTTCCAAGTGGTCGTCGATGAAGAGAAAGGTGTCTACGAATGTGAGTGCAAACTGTGGACACACACAGGTGAGACTCCTAGCAATTTTTTTTCTAGATTCTCATAGTCATGCACGAAAGCTAACTTACTGAAATTTAAAAGTACATACGCATGTGTAATTCACGAAACCAAATGAAGTTCACTTCTTTAAAAAATGAACAAATAATGAAAAAAAAATATGTTTACTAATTTCATGCAGTTCACTTATAGAACACAAAAAATGTGTTTGTCTGCAGGCCTCTTCTGCGTCCATGTCTTATGCATGCTTTCTCATTTGAGAGTACTAAACATTCCTGAGGTGTACATCATGAAGATATACACCCGTAACGCAAGATCAGATGCAACGTTTGACAGAAGAGACTATGAACAAACAGCACCAGATGGAACCTTGCTTTTTTGCCGTAGAAAATTGCTGACAGAAACAGCAATGGACCTTGCAAACAGAGCGACAAGGTCAGACGCTGGGTGCCACAGAGTGTTGTCTAGTATGAGGGCACTGATAGAGGAAGTTGACGTGCTCAACGAAGAAGAAGAAGAAGCAGCAAAACTAAAGCAAGCAGAGAAATACCAACATGACAATAAAGCCGAGCAAGAAGAAAAAACTTAACACATTGGAACTGGTGCTATCAAAAAAGAAACAATTCTTCCACCTCCTGTTTCAAACACAAGAGGAAGAAAGAAAGGGGGAGACGCAAACCAGAAAAAGGTGGCATGCAAGGAGAAAAATGATGACAAAAACAGTAAGCCACAGCCTGAGCTGGACAGTGATGGTCGCCCACTGGGAGTAAGAATGTGCAGAACATGTAATGAAGTCAGCAGCCACAATTCCAGGACGTGTAAAAAAAGAAATGAACAAGAAAAACGAGGACACGGAGATGCACAACAAAACAGAAATTCCACTCACAACACTAAGAAATGGACGAAACCGAGACGTTGTAGCATCTGCAAAAAGAGGAAGAGACACAATTCAAGAACCTGCCTCAAAAGAAAAAGAAAAAGATCAGAAAATGAGGAAGACGAAGAAGGTGAGATCAAAGAAGAATATGATGACACAACTGAAGAAGAAATGGCTTATGAAGAAGCAGATGGAGAAGAGGAGGAAGAAGAAGAGAGTGAAGAGGACGAAGAACATGAAGAAACTGAAGAAATAGTGGCTTATGAAGAAACATATGATGAAGATGATGAAGAGGAAGAAGAGAGTGAACAGACTGAAGAGAGTGAAGAGGACGAAGAACATGAAGAAACAATATCAACAAGACCACCACCAGGAAATGCTTCAACCAGCACGCGGGGATCAAAGAAGGATGTAGTTTACAACATTGGAAAACGAAAACCACCATCAAACAGCACGCGGGGATCAAAGAAGGATGCAGTTCTCACCATTGGAAAACGAAAGCAGCCAACAACCAGCACGCGGGGAGCAAAGAAGGATGCAGTTCACAACACTAGAAAACAAAAGCAGCCATCAACCAGCGCGCCGGGAGCAAAGAAGGATGCAGTCCACATCGCTGAAAAACAAAAGCAACCATCAACCAGCGCGCGGGGAGCAAAGAAGGATGCAGTTCACAGCGCTGAAAAACGAAAGCAGCCATCAACCAGCATGCGAGGGGCTACAAACACAAAGGTGCAGAGACAAGAACCAGCAACGCCGCCATGGAAAACAAAACAAAGTGCAACATTAGACATGCTCCAGTCACCGCGCAGAAGCAGCAGGCTAACGACCAAATAGATGAACAAACAATAAATTTATCGTATGCATAGCAATTTGCTTAACTCTATGACTTATGTATCAGTTTAAATTTTGTGTAAACCATGCAAGAAGTAAATGGTATATAGAGTATACCATATATATATAGCAGTCTTGAGTAAAACATTGACACATTTTGATTCAAAAACCATGTAAAAAATGATGTTAGCTCATTGCAATCCAACAAGTAGTACATATAAAAAGCATTTCAATATGTAGTATGGAACTTGCAAAAATGCAGTACGCTTCGAACTATCATGCAGTACTATAGACTAACTACATGTAGTACACACCATGCAAATTGGGAAAAAATGTGGAAACATGTAATGCTCAGCTGACATATAAGCAGTTCACATATTGTAACCATGCAAACACAAATTTACCGTTGAATAATAATTGAAGCGGTTCAGATCACAAAAATGCTTATTACAAAGCACATCACAAAGATGAAAGCGTTCAACACGCAGACGTACTTATTACAAATCAACCTCATAACCTTAGCCAATCACGTCAAACGTTATTCTAACAGTACGATCCTCGAGTTCAAAGAAGTTGAGGACAACAACTTGCTCAGACTTCAGGCCGCTATCAATGACAAATTCCTTCCACCCTTTGTGCAGACACAGCCGCCCGTCAACGCTTACACTGTACTTGGCTGGTTTAAGGTATCCATTACCAAGAACAACTTCAAGAATTCCTTTCTTCTTGAGCCGCACATACCTAACAGCTCGCTGAGATATTTTCTGTAAAAAATAATAAAACTGTTTGAGAACGAAACTAGCAGTACAATTCTCATGTTTTGAACAGAGATAGATGAAGTGCACAACAGTCCAACAAGTAGTACATATAAAATGTTTTCAATATGCAGTATGGAACTTACAAATATGCAGTTCTCTTCGAACAATCATACAGTGCTATAGACTAGCTACATGTAGTACACACCATACAAAATTGGAAAAAATGTAGAAATATGAAGTGCTCAGCTAATATATAAGCAGTTCACATATTCTAACCTGTAAACTAAAACATAAGCTACATGCACACGAGGAAAAAAACAAGAAAATAAGAACACATTGCAGTACACTTCAAAAAACACAAAGAAAAAAGTGCGTTCCTAAAATACTACAAGTTCAGGATACAATGGAATTATACAAAAAACACTAAGAAAAAAAATCATATCTAACGAAACATACCATCTTGTAGTGAGTCTCCACATCTGTTGGCGTAAGCTGATGGACAAAAGGACTCGTGCAGCCAAGGCCACGGCGAAGCAGCACAGAATAGAACGCAGATACATTGATCTAGCCCATATGCAATCCTTCTGTGAATACTGTACTATATGCAAGCTGCTCGGCTCGCCCAGTTCGGCACAATACCTTCCCACCACGACGAGCACGACGGGCCTGCGAGCAAGTTAAACAATTGCAGTACGTCGGCACACCACAACCATGGCCACAGAAGAGGAGATACGCACAGGGGCCTGGAACCATCGCAACAAAAACCTAGAGAAAGGAGAGAACTTGCGGTTGGAGGAGAAAAATGAAATGCAAACGAAGGGTATAAGTTAGCCTTCATTTATATAAGAGGAATGCAAAAAGGTCAAAACTGAAAATTAAAGGGGACTTAATGGAAATTATGTTCCCAAGAATAAAGGACAATCAATGAAAGCTTATGTTACCAAAGAAAGAGGAACGGAAAAAGAAGGTGTACTTTGACTGCAGAAATTCCCACGAACAAAACCACAGATCATTAAAAAATAATACTCTGAAAAATTATAATCCACGGACCATTTTATGTGTGCAGTTCTCCAAATTTGTACCAGGTAGTTCACTATATGTGTGCATGAAGTGCAGTACATGCTTTTTGGCACAAAGAAGGATGCATGCAGTGCAAGATGTGTACACCTGCAGCACAGAACTATGACGAATGTAGTGCACACCCATACACTAAGAAAAAAGGATACGAAAGATGAAAAACAATAAAGAAAAATGATACAATGCAGTGCACAAAAATGTAGCCCAGAAAATGTGCAGTACGGTATGCGTGCACATGCAGTACTAAAACTAAATCAATGCAGTGCACGCATGATTTACTAAAAAAATTGACCACCCAGGTGCTACCGGCCCCAGCCAGTCTCGTAATAGGTCTGCACCCACAGAAGGGGAGTCGTTCTGAGCCACAGTGCATGGGGCCGGTTGCACGTGGGCCCACAGGTCATAGAGCATATAGCTACGAGCGCCGTGTATAAGCACCCAGATAAGTATACGGAGGAGTTCGACCAGTATGCCTCGCCAGCGCTTATAAACAGGTCGGGCGCGCCTTCCGCGGGCGAGGTGGGACTAAGCATTAGGACGCACACACAGTGAAACGGGAACCAAGCCGTGCTCACAGGCCGACTTGGACCCAAGTATGTATCTAAACTAGCCGAACAAAGGCCCAACAAGGCCGACTAAGAAAAAACAATAAGTTAAAAAAATGGGGGCCCCGCCCCCACCCTCCTTTCCCTACCCCTCCCGTACCAGCGATTGCAGCAGGTACAAGCAAAAACAAGATGCAGTATGTAGCTGTAAACAATACAGTGCACTGCGCTACACGATGCAGTGCGGTATGACAATCTTGTTCCCGATTACCCCTACACGAATAAATAAACTCAAAAAACAGTGAAGTACGCACATGTATACACAAGTGCAGTACTGAATTCTAGATGATGCAGTGCAGGACTATATTTTAATGCAGTTCATTATCGCACAGGATGCATCTATAAAACGTAACAAAATGCCCGTTCACATAGAAAAAAATGGTGGTTAAAAAAATGTGCTGATAAACAAAAACGAACCCACCTTAAAAAAATCCACGTTCGCATACATACACCCGACCGGAGCAGTTCCATCGCCACAAGCCCACGATCACAGATGCAAAACCGACCCACGATCCGCACAACGGCATCATCAGCGCGATCGTGCAGTTCATCCGACGAGGCCATCCCACCCTGCGCTCTCCCCTTAAATTCAGACCCCCTGCCAAAGGCCTTCTCATCCACAACAACACAAGTATCCATTGCGCTCCCACACCGGCGATGACATTCACTGACGAGTACAAGGGCGACAACGCTGTGGAGGCGCACGGCAACACCAAGTTGCACGTCATCCACACCTACGACAAGAAGCAGATGGCGATCACCCTCGCGCAGTACGAGCGCCACCTCAGCCTCCAGCGCCACAAGATCGTCGGCATTGATCTCGAGTACGACAATGACCCTGAAGCGACGCAGAAACCACCCCTCTGCCAGCTCTCCATCAGCGAGAATCACCCGGTGCTGCTCTTCCAAATGAGCGACACTGAAAGGTGCACCGTCTTCGACAACTTCCTCGCCGACCCCAGGTACACCTTTGCAGGCTTCTCCATCGATGGCGACAAAACCAGGCTCGAGCGCGTCAAACTGGAGGTCGCCAACTTCGTCGACATCCAGAAGGAGTGGAGGGTGCCCGACGCAACCAAGCCGTTGGACTCCCTCGGAGACTTCTCCGGCGTGCTCATCGACAACTACTACAACAACATGAAGAAGAAGATCACCGACGCCGAGCACCAGCGCTGGGCCATCCTGCGTCTGTCCAAGAGGCACATTGAGTACGCGGCAAAGGACGCCTACGCAGCGTACGAGATATGGAACCGCATCACCCTCACCCAGGACGGCCTTCGCCGTGCAAAGCTGGAGAAGGAGGAGCCACCCAAGAAGCGCGCAAGGAGCAGCTGGGGATGGGGAGAGCCTGACTGGTGAAGAAGAAGATGGTGCCGGCCGGGAGCCAAGAATGCCAGCGTTCTTTTAGAATTATCATCAAATTTGCTTTGTGTCGTTTGCTTATTTATCGTTAGTTTGCTTGTGTGCTGAACCTAGTTTGCTTGCCATGCAAAATGCTTTGTAATGATGAACTCTGATTATGTTAGTTTGCTTTCTGTTCAACTTAGTTTGCTCGTGATGAAATTGCCGTACAGAATACCTGTGATAATTTGTTTTTTGTTGTCTACTAATGTATCACTAGATTCGAGTAGTGCAGAAAATGAAAAATGAGATGCAGTCTACAAACAGGACGCATGCAGTGCAAATTGTGTACGAATGCAGTATAGAATGCAACATAGAATCTGTCCAACGAAGCATTAACATACCCAACAAAGCGGTGCACGAACCTAAATTTGAAAAAAGAATACATAAGAGCAAAACCAGAAAATGAAAAACGCAAACACGTAAATAATCAATGAAGTACAGAAATATATGAACCTGCAGTACAGAACCATAATCAACGCATTACGCGTATGATTTACTAAGCAGTGCACTCCCATACATTGGGAAAAAAGATTAAATGATAGCAAAAAGACGGAAACAAAAAAAATGACAACTGTACATGCAGTACGCAGTGCGTATACAATGCAGTACAGAACACTGATCAATGCAATGCACACTCCAACATTGAAAAAAAACACACAGGGCAGAAATATAAAAAGAAAAAAAAATTGACCACCCGGGTGGCACCGGCCCCAGCCAGTCTCGTAATAGGTCTACGCCCACAGAAGGAGAGTCATTCTGAGTCAGAGTGCATGGGGCCGGTTGCACATGGGCCCACAGGTCATAGAGCATATAGCAGCGAGCGTCGTGTATAAGCGCCCAGATAAGTAAACAGAGGAGTTCGACCAGTATGCCTTGCCAGCGCTTATAAACAGGTCGGGCGCGCCTTCTGCAGGCGAGGTTGGACTAAACATTAGACCGCACACAGCGCATTGGGAACCAGGCGTGTGCTCACAGGCCGACCTGGGCCCAATTGCGTCTTCACTACCAGAACACAGGGCCAACAAAAAAAAGAGAGTCCACTGAAAATTAAAAAAATGCTACAGACCATACACAAACACAGGCCCAACCACGCGTTCGCAGTTCGTCGTGATATGACAATGCAGTTCGCTATTCTCAAGTAAGCAGTACAGTTCCTTCTTGAATGCATTCGTGTTCACTGAATCATACCCAATCCACCACCTAACACCAACCACAACATTTATTACTTCCATTGCTCGATTGGTTGCATAAAAACTTATCCATTCGTGCTACAGACTAACACAACTCCTCCTCCCGTTCCTCATTTTCCTCAAAACGTACATCTAGGGTTCATCACATCCACAGCTCTTCTATGGAATTCTACTGAACCCGCTATGGACTGCAAGTGCGGGTGCTTGGCAAGGATGGCGCCGGTAGCGGACACATGCGTCTATGCAGAAGGCCTACATCTCACCAACACCGAGTGGCGCAGCATGCTCGGCTGCCTGATGATAGCCAACAGGGGGTTTCGTGCGCCATTTCTTCATCGCCTCACAACCACAGATCTACAGGAAAGTTGGGTATGTTTTCCACTCACAATTTTTGGACATAATCTAGACTGCAAATACACATCTGGATATATACTTCAATCAATTTGTTCAGTAATATCAACAAAAATACAAAACAGAATTTGTATTGTTGTTCAGATCTGTTAGCTATTAAGACTAGATGCTTCCACCTATCTTTCTTCAGTACCACACCATATATCGACATATGTACAAAAAAAAGGGTCAGTAGATAAGCGTTGCAGTTATATTAACATGCTGGAGAAGTACACTGTTACTGACATTGCAGTGCACACATGTTGCAGTATAATATATATCCCAGTAAAACTAGGAGTCAATTGCGTATATAAGTTTGTTCATACATTGCAACTACTTTACAAAATACAATCATATGTATGTAACTATTTAAGTAAACATAAACAAATCATACTAAGTATAAAACAAAAACATTTGTTGTTTACTTATAAATTCTTTATCCACCCATTACAATATGCAGAAACTGCCATCCACAATAAAATTCATGCTCCGAGTTCAGGGAAGCTTACTTTGGAGACAGAACACAAGAATGGCTATGGAGACATGGAAGCTGACTACCACATCGACTCTGAAGACTGCATCAACATAACTACTGGTTGGAAAGATTTTGTCTCCCACAATGGCTTTGAGGCCGGAGAAGTGGCCATGGTCTTTTTCTATAAAGAAGAAGTCTCCATCAAGTTTACAATATTTGCAATCTAGGCTATCTAATATGAAGCAACCAATATTTCTAATGCTTTGCTTATGCTGTATGCTTTTTAAATTATGTCCATCAGACAATTTGAACAATGCCTATTTAAAGTATGCAACCTCAACTACATCATTTTATCATCCTTTTTAGACAAAGTTGCTGTTGGCAGTAATGCAGTTCTCTCGAACACATAGTGTGGTACTAATAATAAAAAAAGGTAGCCCTCCGAACAGTAACAAGGAAATGCAAATGGTCGAAACTTTGCAGTTAACATATGATGTTCAAAAACAATTCTCATAGTATGCAGTTCAAAAAAATTCTTATTATAACTATTCAGCTAACACAAGCGTATCATGGACCATCCCTTCTAATAGCAGAATAGAACATTAACAACACTGCTAATGCAGTACAGAAATGCATATTATGCAGTCATCTAGAACACAGAATGTAGTAAACACAGAATGTAGTTTACGAAAAGGAGAAATCTCATAAACAGCCATAACCACTGTAATAAAGCTACAACAAAGTACGCTACCAAAAAAAATGCAGTGCACTACAACGTATGCCGCGACTACAACAAATAAAATTAAAGCAGTAAAACTACAGACAATGTGATAGACTGATAGAGGTGTCAATTTCACTCGCACTTCCATAACTCGCCTAAAAATTCTACAGCCACTAAACCATCGAAAAATACACCCGCAAAAATTTACATGGAAGATATGGCAACTTGACAAACAGCATCACCTTTCATTTAAAAAACGTGATTCAAAAAATGACAATTATACCTGCAATACAAGGAATTCAAACCTACAGCAACAGTAATTACAATATTCAAACATGCGTGGACGGGCAAAAATCAAAAAAATCAACAAGAACAGAGGAGCGGATGAAGCTCACCCGCCCGCACAACCAACATATCAAGAATTGAAAAGTAACTCCTAAAAATTAACAAATTATAGAGTGAATGGACTGATTAAAACGAACGCAATCAAAGAATTCCTACTAAATAACAACATCCGAGCACAAAAAAAATCGCATCTGACGCGAACACGAACGAACAGAGAAAGCTCGTCCGCCAAATCCATCGATTTGCAAGCACTCTAGTATATTTTCCTATAAATCAGAAAGAATAAAGCTAAAATGAGATGCAGACACAAACTGAATCACTTTACAAAGAACATCACTTTATGTAGTCACTTGTGATATGAACGAAATCTTAATGCAAAAGAACATCACTTTATGTAGCCACTTGTGATATGAACCATTATTATGCAGTCCATCGCTTTTATTACTTCCATATCACATGATCGTATAAAGCTTATTTTCTCCGCACTAATAAGTCATACATATTTAGAGAGGAATTTTTATTGCATACAACATGACAACTTACTTGAAGGATCTTACTCAATCCATAGGTAGGTATGGTGGACTCTCATGGAAAAACTGGGTTTAAGGATATTTGGAAGCACAAGTAGTATCTCTACTTGGTGCGAGGAATTTTGCTAGCATGAGGGGGAAAGGCAAGCTCAACATGTTGAACGATCCATGACAATATACTTTAACTGAGATGTGAGAAAACATAACCCATTACGTTGTCTTCCTTGTCCAATATCAACTCTTGAGCATGTCATACTTTAATGAGTGCTCACAATTATAAAAGATGTCCAAGATAGTATATTTATATGTGGGAACCTCTCTTTCTTTATTACTTCCTATTAATTGCAACGATGACCAAAACTATGTTTGCCAACTCTCAACAAATTTTATGCCTCATACTCTTTATGTGTGAAGTCATTGCTATCCATAAGATCAATATGAAATCTTTTATTCTTTTTATTTTTTTATGCACTTAATATCATAGCAAGATTGCAAAGCCCTTGACTCAACACTAATATTTATTATATATAACTCATGGACTCGATTACATAGAGGGATCACAAATCAAAACTCAAAACTAATTCGTACCAAAGCTTTATTCTACTAGATCAAGATATTACCAAAAGGACCGAACTAAGTAAAATGGTAAAGATAGGAGTGTGATGGTGATACGATACCGGGGCACCTCCCCCAAGATTGGTAGTTCCCAAGGGGAGTGCCCATACCCATGTGATTTTGCCTCCTTCTTCGGAAGTGTTGGTGTTATCTTCTTGGCGATGATGCCCCTTAAGATACGATTCTCCTCCTCGAGCTTATTGACCTCCTACGTGAGGTCCATATTTTCCTTACGGAGCTTACCCATGATGGCTAAAGATCCTTTCACCCATGGATGCTGCATAACTGCTGGAGAATAAGTGACACTCTTTTTCATATTTTTAGAAGAAAGAAATTTAACATTGGACGGGACAACCGAGTTTGGAATGGCTAAGCTCTGTGGTTCCCCCATCGTGAATCCAGCTTGGAAACGAGAGGGAACTTCTTGATCCTCCTCCATGGAATCTATCCTTTTGAAGTCGGCCTCCATCTCATCCTCTGTTGATGGCCCAAAGTAATAAGAATTGCTGTTTGCTCCTGGACCTGGCGTCAGGTGACACACCCTACTCTCCCCGACTGACTCTTGAGAAGACATCTTGCTCTAAATCTGCGACAGAAACAGCTCGAAACAAAGACAAAGGATATTTGCGTGATACGGTGGTCAAAACCTTCGGGAGATTATATAATGAATTTTTACTAACCAAAAGAAGTATCGTGCAAAAAACGGAGTCCGGAGAGCACACGAGGTGCCCACGAGGCAGGGGGCACGCCCAGTAGGGTAGGGCGCGCCCTCCACCCTCGTGGACGCCTCGTGTCCTTCCCGGACTACTTCTTATTTAGCTATTTTCTTAAATATTCCAAAATAGAGAAAAATTGCTATTAGAATTGTTTTGGAGTAGGTTTACTTACCGTACCACATACCTATTCCTTTTCGGAGTCTGAAACATTCTGGAAAGTGTCCGTTATGTAATCCTCCGGGGTTACGGTTTCAATTACATTAGTTTCAACATTCATAGGATTACCTGAGATATAATGTTTGATGATTTGACCGTTCACCACCTTCGGATTTGTGCCTTCGAAGTTGTTGATTTTTATGGCACCGGAACGATAGACCTCCTCTATAACGTAAGGACCTTCCCATTTAGAGAGAAGTTTTCCTGCAAAAAATCTTAAACGAGAGTTGAATAACAACACATAATCACCTACGTTAAACTCACGTTTTTGTATCCTTTTGCCATGCCATCATTTAACTTTTTCTTTAAACAGCTTGGCATTCTCATAGGCTTGGGTTCTCCATTCATCAAGTGAGCTAATATCAAATAACCTCTTCTCACTAGCAAGTTTGAAATCATAATTGAGCTCTTTAATATCCCAATATGCCTTATGTTCAAGTTTGAGAGGTAAGTGACATGCTTTTCCATAAACCATTTTATGTGGAGACATACCCATAGGATTTTTATATGCAGTTCTATAGGCCCACAATGCATCATCAAGTTTCTTGGACCAATTCTTTCTAGGTCTATTAATAGTCTTTTGCAAAATTAGTTTGAGCTCTCTATTACTCAATTCTACTTGACCACTAGACTGTGGGTGATAAGGAGATGCAATTCTATGATTAGCATCATACTTAGCAAGCATTTTACAAAAAGCACCATGAATAAAATGTGAACCACCACCAATCATTAAATATCTAGGGACTCCAAACCACGGAAAATAACTTCTTTAAGCATCTTAATAGAGGTGTTATGATCGGTACTACTAGTTGGAATAGCTTCTACCCACTTAGTAACGTAATCAACAACAACTAAAATATGTGTATATTCATTAGAGGCAGGAAAAGGTCCCATATAATCAAAGCCCCAAACATCAAATGGTTCAATAACAAAAGAATAATTCATAGGCATTTCTTGACGTCTACTAATATTACCAAATCTTTGACATCCATCACAAGACAAGACAAACTTACTGGCATCCTTGAAGAGAGCAGGCCAATAAAAACCGGATTGCAATACCTTATGTGCAGTTCTATCTCCAGCATGGTGTCCTCCATATGCCTCGGAGTGACACTCGTGTAGGATCTGTTCCTGGTCATGCTCAGGTACACAATGTCTAATAACACCATCTACTCCTTCTTTATAATAGGTGTGGGTCATCCCAGAAGTAATGTCTTAAATCATAAAAGAACTTTTTCTTTTGCTGGTATGTGAAACTAGGTGGTATAAATTTAGCAACAATATAATTAGGATAATCAGCATACCATGGAGCAGTACGAGAAGCATTTATGACCGCTAATTGTTCATCAGGAAAGTTATCATCAACAGGAAGTGGGTCATCAAGAACATTCTCTAGCCTATAGAAGTTGTCTGCAACGGAGTTCTCAGCTCCCTTTCTATCAATAATATGCAAATCAAATTCTTGGAGCAAGAGAACCCATCTAATTAGTCTAGGCTTAGCATCTTTCTTTTCCATAAGATATTTAATAGCAGCATGATCAGTGTGAATAGTTACTTTGGAATCAACAATATAAGGTCTGAACTTATCACAAGCAAATACAACCGCTAAAAATTATTTTTCAGTAGTAGCATAATTTATCTGTGCAGTGTCTAGAGTTTTACTAGAATATTGAATAACATTTAGTTTCTTATCAACTCTTTTTCCTAGAACAACACCTACAACATAATTGCTAGCATCACACATAATTTCAAAGGGTAAATTCCAATCAGGTGGCTAAACAATAGGTGCAGAAATCAAAGCTTTCTTAAGTATTTCAAATGCTTCTACACAATCATCATTGAAGACAAAAGGAATATCTTTTTGCAATAAATTATTTAGAGGCCTAGAGATTTTAGAAAAGTCCTTAATGAACCTCCTATAAAAACCGGCATGACCAAGGAAACTTCTTATACCTTTAATGTCCTTGGGACACGACATGTTTTCAATAGCATCAACTTTAGCCTTATCCACTTCAATACCTTTTTCAAAAAATTTGTGCCCCAAGACAATGCCTTCATTAACCATAAAGTGGCACTTCTCCCAATTCAAAACGAGACTAGTATCTTCACATCTCTGCAAAACTCGATCAAGGTTGCTCAAGCAATCATCAAAAGAGGATCCATACACGAAGAAATCATCCATGAATACCTCACAAATCTTTTCACAAAAGTCAGAGAATATAGCCATCATGCATCTTTGAAAGGTAGCAGGTGCATTACATAAACCAAAAGGCATACATCTATAAGCAGAAGTACCGAAAGGGCAAGTAAAAGTAGTCTTTGCTTGATCATCCGCTGACATAGGTATTTGAGAGAAACCAGAGTAACCATCTAGAAAGCAGAAATGTGTATGTTTGGATAGTCTTTCTAGAATTTGATCAATAAAAGGTAAAGGGTAATGATCTTTTTAGTAGCCTTATTTAATTTACAAAAATCAAGTACCATCCTATAACCTGTGATAATTCTTTGCAGGATCAATTCATATTTATTATTAGGAACGATAGTAATACCTCCCTTCTTAGGGACACAACGGACAGGACTTACCCACTGACTATCAACAACGGGATAAATTATACCTGCTTCGAGGAGCTTTAGTATTTCCTTTCTTACCACTTCTTTCATCTTAGGATTTAACCGTCGTTGACGATCTCTAACTAGTTTGGCGTCTTCTTCCAATTTTATTTTGTGTTGGCACAAGGTGGGACTAATGCCCTTAAGATCATCAATAGTATATCCAATAGCAGCATGATGCTTCTTCAGAATTTTCAATAATCTTTCCTCTTCCTGCTCTGAAAAGTTAGCACTAATAATAATAGGATATATATTATTTTCATCAAGATAATCATATTTAAGAGTATCCGGTAAAGGTTTAAGCTCAAACACGGGATCACCCTTGGGTGGAGGGGGGTCCCCTAGGATTTCAACAGGCAAGTTGTGTTTCAAAATAGGACCCTGTTTAAAGAATACTTCATCTATCTCCCTTCTTTCATTCATAAACATATCATTTTCATGGTCTAGCAAATATTGTTCTAAAGGATCATTAGGAGGCACGGCAATAGAAGCAAGACCAATAATTTCATCCTTTCTACGCAATTCTTTATCATGGGGTTGTCTATGAAACTTAGCAAAATTAAACTCATGTGTCATATCCCCCAAGCCAATTGTAACAACATGCTTTTCAAAATCAATCTTAGCATTGACAGTATTCAAGAAGGGTCTACCAAATATAATGGGACAAAAGCTATCTTGTGGGGAACTAAGAACAAGAAAATCAGCAGGATATTTAACTTTCCCACACAAGACTTCAACATCTCTAACAATCCCAATTGGTGAAATAGTATCTCTATTGGAAGCTTAATTGTAACATCAATATCTTCTATTTCAGCGGGTGAGATATCATGCATAATTTCTTCATATAAGGAATGAGGTATTGCACTAGCACCCATATCACATAAGCCATGATAACAATGATCTCCTATTTTAAGAGAAATAACAGGCATGCCTACAATAGGTCTATGTATCTTAGCATCGGGTCTAGCGATGTTAGCAGCCTGTTCACAGAAATAAATAACATGCCCATCAATATTATCAGCCAAGAGATTTTAACCATAGCAATACTAGGTTCAACTTTAATTTGCCCAGGAGGTGTATATGTTCTAGTATTGCTCTTACAAACCACAGTTGAAGCTTTAGCATGATCCTCTATCCTAACAGGGAAAGGTGGTTTCTCAACATAAGTAGCTGGAACAATACGATCATTATAAGTGATAATCTTTTCTTCAACCGTAACAGGTGCAACTAGTTTTATTTCAGTGGGAGGATTATATTTAAACCACTTCTCCTTAGGGAGATCAACGTGAGTAGCAAATGATTCATAGAAAGAAGCTACTATCTCAGAGTCAAGTCCATATTTAGTGCTAAATTCACGAAAAGAATCGATATCCATAAAAGATTTAACACAATCAAACTTAGGTGTCATACCTGACTCCTTACCATCGCTGGAATCCCAATCTTCAGAGTTGCGTTTAATTCTTTCCAATAAATCCCACTTGAATTCAATAGTCTTCATCATACAAGAACCAGCACAAGAAGTATCGAGCATGGTGCGATCATTGAGAGAAAGCCAAGCATAAATTTTTTGAATAATCATTTCTCTTAAGAGCTCATGATTGGGCCATGAATATAACATTTACTTAAGCCTCCCCCAAGGTTGAGCGATACTTTCTCCTTCGCGAGGCCAAAAATTATATATGTAATTACGATCACGATGAACAAGATGCATAGGATAAAACTTCTGGTGAAATTCCAATTTCAATCGTTTATAGTCCCAAGATCCCGTATCAACACATAGCCTATACCATGTCAATGCATCTCCCTTCAAAGATAAAGGGAACACCTTCTTCTTAACAACATCATCGGGCATACCTGCAAGCTTAAATAATCCACAAACTTCATCCACATAGATAAGGTGTAAATCAGGATGCAATGTTCCAGCTCCTACAAAGGGATTAGCTAGCAGTTTCTCTACCATACCCGAAGGAATCTCAAAGTATACATTTTCAGTAGGTTAGTAGGTTGAGGAGCAACTCTTTGCTCTACTGGTCGGGGTGAAGATACCCCGAACAAACCCCTCAAAGGATTAGTTTCCATAGTAACAAGTGACAGTAAATTTCAGCACACTATATAAATGTTTCCTTACCAAGTTCAACTCACCAAAGGCGCTTCACTCCCCGGCAATGGCGCCAGAAAAGAGTCTTGATGACCCACAAGTGTAGGGTATCTATCGTAGTCCTTTCGATTAGTAAGAGTGTCAAACCCAACGAGGAGTAGAAGGAAATGACAAGCGGTTTTTAGTAAGGTATTCTCTACAAGCACTGAAATTGTAGGTAACAGATAGTTTTGTGATAAGATAATTTGTAACAGGTAACAAGCAATGAATGTAAATAAGGTGAAGCAAGGTGGACCAATCCTTTTTGTAGCAAAGGACAAGCCTGGAAAAGTTCTTATATAGAGAAAAGCGCTCCCGAGGACACATGGGAATTATCGTCAAGCTAGTTTTCATCACGTTCATATGATTCACATTCGTTACTTTGATAATTTGATATGTGGGTGGACCGGTGCTTGGGTATGACAAGCATACAACTTATGATTAACCCCTATTGCAAGCATCCGCAACTACAAAAGAAGTATTAAGGTAAACCTAACCATAGCGTATAACAAGTGGATCCAAATCAGCCCCTTACAGAGCAACGCATAAAATAGGGTTTAAGCTTCTGTCACTCTAGCAACCCATCATCTACTTATTACTTCCCAATGCCTTCCTCTACGCCCAAATAATGGTGAAGTGCCATGTAGTCGACGTTCACATAAGACCACTAGAGGAGAGACTACATACATCTCATCAAAATATCGAACAAATACAAAATTCACATGACTACGAATAGCAAGACTTCACCCATGTCCTTAGGAACAAACGTAACTACTCACGAAGCATATTCATGTTCATAATCAGGGGGGTATTAATATGCATTAAGGATCTGAACATATGATCTTCCACCAAATAAACAACCTAGCATCAACTACAAGGAGTAATCAACACTACTAGCAACCCGCATGTACCAATATGAGCTTTGGTACAAAGATTGGATAGAAGAGATGAACTAGGGTTTGAGAGGAGATGGTGCTGGTGAAGATGTGGATGGAGATTGACCCCCTCCCGATGAGACAATCGTTGGTGATGATTTCCCCCTCCCAGAGGGAAGTTTCCCCGATAGAATAGCTCTGCCGGAGCCCTAGATTGGTTCCGCCAAGGTTCCGCCTCGTGGCAGTGGAGTTTCGTCCCATAAGCTTAATTATGATTTTTTTCCATGGTAAAAGACCTCATATAGCAGAAGATGGGCACCGTAGGGCTGCCAGGTGGCCCACGAGGCAGGGGGCATGGCCTCTAAGGGTGGGCTCGCCCCCCACCCTCGTGGACGGTGGGTGGCCCCCCTCAGGTATCTCTTCCGTTGAATAATTATCATTAATTCCAAAAATGACTTTCGTGGAATTTCAGGACTTTTGGAGCTGTGCAGAATAGGTCTCCAGTATTTTCTCCTTTTCCAGCCCAGAATCCCAGCTACCAGCATTCTCCCTCTTCATGTTAAACCTTGTAAAATAAGAGAGAATAGCCATAAGTATTGTGACATAACGCGTAATAACAACCCATAATGCAATAAATATCGATATAAAAGCATGATGCAAAATGGACGCATCACTGGCATGGCAAGAACCGACAGACTAACATAACTTGGATTACCTTGATGAGATCGATGTCCTTCTTAATAAGGTCTTGAATGCGGATTTGCAGTATTTGAACTTCATCTAGCGATCCCCAATCCAGCCCCTTGTTGATCCACGACGCAAGCCGTGCTGGAGGGCTGGATCGGAAGGCGGGCGAAGCTAACCACTTTGTACCACGAGGCTCCGTGATATAAATCCACTCCCGTTGCCATAAGCCGGAAGCTGCAGAGAAGGAACCCTTTGGCCAGACGATATCGACCAATTTGCTTATTAAAGCACCTCCGCATTCCGCGTGTCTCCCGTCTATTATCTTCGGATTTAAATTGAAGGTCTTGAGCCATAAGCCGAAGTGTGCAGAGATACGGAGGAAGGCCTCACATACGATAATGAATGATGAGATGTAAAGGAAGGAGTCCGAAGCTAGATCATGGAAATCTAGTCCGTAGTAAAACATGCTCCCTCGAATGAAGGGACGAAGGGAGAAACCTAGCCCCAGGAGGAAGTGAGGGATAAATACGACCCTCTCATTAGGTCTAGGAGTAGGGATAACCTGCCTTTCTGCAGGAAGCCTGTGAAGGATCTCCGCGGTTAAATACCTCGCCTCCCTGAGCTTCGTGATATCCTCCTCGGTGACAGAAGAAGCCATCCACCGGCCTTGAAAGCTGGATCCGGACATGGCCTGAGGTTCGAAGCGGCTGGTTAAACCTTGGGTGTTGGAACTTGAGGTGGGAGGAGGAGGGGAGTAGCGTAGAGGGGAAAGGCGGGTCTCGGCCTCCTTATAAAGATGACGAATATCAAATGTCCCCTATGTGGCCTTAAAACATGCCTATTCCCAAGGAATCATACCAATGGGACAGTTGGGTTACCCACGCCCATGTTGATGAGAATCCCGCAATAAGGGGACATGAGCTCCTCTTCAACAAGACGTGCCAATAAAACTGCCTCGTGAAGCGTGAAGCAGTAGGTTGGAAAAACAATTCGAAATGATGGCCGAACGATGACGTAATGTCGTGTTGCAAAAGTTATCAGCACATTATGCTCTCCATGGTGGTATATGGAATTTGTCTTGCAGATCTGGACATGATTCTTAAGTTCAGGATCTACTTTGGAGTATTCGAAGAAGGAACCCGCCTTGCCATGCCGAAGACAATCTGCGCGCTGGACTCATTGTCATTGAAGCCTGCTTCAGGGGCTACTGTGGGAGTCCTGGATTAAGGGGTCCTCGGACAACCGGACTATATGCATATGCCCGACTGTTGGGGTATGAAAGTACAAGATAGAAGACTTTGTCCCGTGTCCAGACGGGACTCTCCTTTGCGTGGAAGGCAAGCTTGGCGGTTAGGATATGAAGATTCCTTTCTCTGTAACCGACTCTGTGTAACCCTAGCCCCCTCCGGTGTCTATATAAACCGGAGGGTTTAATCCGTAGGACAATAAAAATCATAATCATAGGCTAACTTCTAGGGTTTAGCCTCTACGATCTCGTGGTAGATCAACTCTTGTAATACTCATATCATCAAGATCAATCAAGCAGGAAGTAGGGTATTACCTCCATCGAGAGGGCCCGAACCTGGGTAAGCATTGTGTCCCCCGCCTCCTGTTACCATTAGCCTTAGACGCACAGTTCGGGACCCCCTACCCGAGATCCACCGGTTTTGACACCGACACCCGCGACATCTTTTAGCTATCTATCGCCCACTTCATGTTAGTCTGCGAATTTGACCAACTTCCTGAAAAGAACATCAGCATTTATGCATTTTGTGAGGATGATAAATTTGTGCATGTTGATTCAAATTGAGTTTATGATATGTCAAATAGTTCATTCTTGATGCTCCAGATGATAGTGTAGTTTGCATTCATGTTACTCTTCATATTGATGCCTTAATCTTCGTAGCAAAACTGCAAAGTGATATAAAATGCTGAAATCTGCTGCCTGTCAACATTATGTATGCATCTTGTGAGTTGTGTAACTTTGTCGCCGTTGATCATGTGGTGATGATATTGATATGCAAATGTTGCGATCTTCTTGCTCTATATTTTGGTGTGCTTTGCATTCATGTTAGATTGCAGTTTACATGTTAATCCCTGTTGCAACAGTGGTTGCTGATGTTAAATGCTGAAAACTGTTATAACTTGCCTATTCGTCTTTTCTTATATCTTTTTGTGTGATTTTCTTTTGGGAAATATGTCAACATGTTTTAGGAGCATAATTATGCCATATTTACTGTGGTGCAATCCATGTATTTTGATATGCCTAGTAGTGAGTGCATCAAGCTTGTGAAGTGGGCTACTTGCTGTTAATGTTCTGTCAAGTCTGAAACTGTTATATTATGTGGCTATGTTTGCTTGGTGCTACGATCTAATCCATGCATAATCTGGAGATTCCTAGTTGACATGTTTTGATTTCCATGTTATGATCTATTATTCCATGCCTTTTAATACCTTATATATTTCTTGTGGTATATGTTTCCATTGCCATGAACATGCCTATGTAATGTTTCAGTTTTCTATTAACTTCATGATGCCATGTTGTGAGCTTGATATTAATTGATATATTCCTCTTCTGGAGATGATCCAGTTACATGATTTGAAGTATACTATGAGTACTCTGTTCTGAATCCATGTTCGGTAATTTTGGACTTCATATGACCTCTATTCCATGCTTGTAAACATGCTATGGTAATGTTGCTGTTTTACACTTGCTGAAACTGTTTTAACATTCAAACTTGTCTTGATGGTTCCCACTAGTCCATGAGTCATATGTATATGATGACTTGATGTTATTTGCTCTTTGTTATATTTATGTTGATGCCATGCCCTTGGTTGCTATGCATAGTTCTTGTAGCATGTTGTTTTGATAGTTGCGAAGTTCCTAGTTGCTGTTTTGGGCAGATTGTTGTTGTAACTTGTTTGCTCTATGTGAAACTTGCTTAGAATGTCATGTAGTTTCATATTATATTGTTGCATCCTTGTTTTGAGCATGTGTGCTTGATGTTTGTATTCTTTTTGCATCAATGTCATGTCTAACTTGTTTTGCTCATATCTTCTAGGTCGTAGCTCCGAGTTAAATGAACTTTATATGTAACTTGACTAGATTTTCACGTAGATCATCATGGTGCATATTTCCTTGCCATTTAACCACTTCAACGTAATGTGTTTCAGATCTGGACTAATTTCGTAATTTGCATATGAGGACTTACCGGAATTGTTTTATGTTGTTTCCGGCCTCATTTAAACTTGCTTTGACGTGATGTTCTTGTATGCATCATCTCATGCCATGAGTAGCATCATATAGCCTTGTCATGCATCATACTTGGTTGAGAATCATGCCATGTTTATGTGTTGTGTGTTTACCATGTTGTTTGCTTCTTTCCGGGTGTGCTTCTTCTCGATAGTTCCTGTTTCGTTGCGATCGTGAGGATTCGTTCGACGACGCTTGGTTCATCTACGTGGCTTCGTATTCTTCATGGACTCGATCTTCTTCCTAGTGGGATTTCAGGCAAGATGACCATTATCCTAGATCTCACTACTATTATTGCTATGCTAATTGTCTTGATGCTATCGCTATGTCGCGCTTCCTACCACTTGTTTATCAAGCCTCCCTATATGCCATGAAACAACCTCTAACCTTTTTCCACCATCCCAGCAAACTGTTGTATGGCCATGTTACCGCTTTGCTCAGCCCCTCTTATAGCGTTGCTAGTTGCAGGTTGTTCCATGTCGGGACATGGATGTCATGGTTATCTTGGGATATCACAATATCTCTTATTTTAATTAATGCACATATATACTTGGTAAAGGGTGGAAGGCTCGGCCTTATGCCTGGTGTTTTGTTCCACCCTTGCCGCCCTAGTTTCCGTCATCCTGGTGTTATGTTCCTTGATTTTGCATCCCTAACATGATGCGGGGTATGGGACCCTCTTGACAGTTCGCTTTGAATAAAACTCTTCCAGCAAGGCCCAACATTGGTTTTAACATTTGCCACAATAATACTTGAACTAAATACTTAATTGGCATAGGGCGTCATGAACCCGAGGATTTTCTAGATAGCAGGGGGGCCAGCGCTGATGGTGTTGGTCCCAAATGGGCAGTCTGCGGGGCCACCTTGGGGAAACCCGAGGTATTTGGTATATACCTATAGGCTGACCCATCCGGACGTGTCGTGAGACTAGATACGCGCAGCTACTATCAGGGTGTCGACAAGCCGGGAGGCTTTGCTAGATTAGTTTTACCATTGTCGAAATATCTTGTACATCGGGATCCCGAGTCTCATCGGATGTCCCGTGATGGAGGATTGTCTCCGCGGATCGTGAGCTTGTCATGGGCTAAGTTGGGACACCCCTGCAGGGTTTAAACTTTCGAGAGCCGTGCACGCAGTTATGTGGCAGATGGGAATTGTTAATGTTCGGCTGTAGAGAAGTTGCCAATATATTCGAATTAAAATACACCAACCATGTGCGTAAATGTGATGGTCTCTTTTCGGGTGAGTTTGAGAAGAGAACACGGTGGGGTTATGTTTGAATGTAAGTAGTTCAGGATCACTTCTTGATCATTAGTAGTTTTCGACCGTTTGGGTAGCTTCTCATCTTACTCTTGTACTCGTAAGTTAGCCACCATACAATGCTTAGTCACTTGCTGCAACCTCACCACTTATCCATTCCATACGCTTTAAGCTTTGCTAGTCTTGATACCCATGGTAATGGGATTGCTGAGTCCTTTTGGCTCACATATTACTACAAAAATAGTTGCAGGTACAGGTAATGTGATGATCTGACGTGAGAGAAAAGTTTGCATGTTTTGGAGTTCTTCTTCTGCTTCTTCTTCGTTCAGGGGATAGGTTCTTGGTCGGTAGCCTGGGCTAGCAGGGTGGATGTCGTCTAAGTTTCTGTTTGTCTTTCATATGTAGTCGGATGTTGTTCTCATGTATGATGTTTGATGTATTCATGTGGCATTTTTATGCCCTGTGTATGTACCCCCAACTATTATGTAATGGTACGATGTAATGATATCCACCTTGCAAAAGCGTCTCCAGTAGGCGCTTCTATCCTTGGTGGGACCTTCGAGTTCCTTTAGGATAGGTCTCATATTGGGTGTGACAAGGCTTCTCTAAACGAAGAATATTATTGAAAGCTTATAGCTCCATTGTCTATGTCGGTTGTTTTTATACACCTTTTGCCATTATATGCACCTCTATGACTTAAGTTTTTGCCAAGCTGGGTTGTCTCGCTCTTGGGTTTACACCCTATGTTCCCGATTGTTCGGCTAGGGTGTAAAGGGACTACCTCTTTGATTGTTACAACCGGATTTTCTGGATCTATACCTCAGACGGGTGAAGCCGAAAGCTAGCATTTTTAAGGGAATAATTGGTCGGCAAATAAACGATAGACTATTTTTTGGAACAATACGGAATCGGCTGCCTGTAATTTAGATACAAGCCTAGGACTGCATAATTTAGTATGTCAACCCAAGGAAAGGAAACCCTAACGGAACTATTTTCCTTGGAAGATGTTTCTTACGTTAAACACTAATATAACATAACTCCCCAAACACATTTTGTTTGTTCGAGCAATATGACCGCCTGGTTTCTGAAGATACTAAATGTTATATTATTCAACATAGTATATGGAAACACTCCAACTTCTTGGTTCGGAGGTGGAAGCCGAAGGTCTGCGATGACAATTTTTTTTACAAGTTCGGTAGGAGATATCTTCGGTCATAAAGTACATTGATACATAGAATCGAACACCTACTCTCTTTCTACGCCATCTATAAGGCTATCTAGCTTACAATCTTCTTGCGAATATTTCGCCGCTATCATTACTTGATCATATACAAGGTTTACAAGAATTTCCTTCCCATTCGGTCCCTAAGGTCCAACTCAGGCCATATGATTCAGATCGAGTCCTGTGTAGCGTGTCTTCATCATGGCCCATGCCTCTCACGCACATTCCTGGCATGCGGACGTCTTCCTAGCATGAAGCGACACCGAGCACCCTTGAACAGGTCCGCCAACCCCTCCGTACTTTACGGAGGGGCATCGGATGGACATAAGGCTTTGGCCATATTTTTCATGGCTTTTCGGGCATGCTCATGCAACTTTGACATTTCTTTTAGAACGTGGCTTTGAAGCCCAGACACTTCCTCTTTGTGGCGGCCAGTTAACAGACCTGTATGAAACGTATTATAACATTCCGTATTATATGATTATATCAATACTCTGGATGGTTGAAGAGTCATACCGAATATGCCGCCCTTCAACTTTTGGTTCTCCTGTTGCGCATCCAAGAGTTGAGCCTTTAAGCTCTTTATCTCTACGGCTTGCTTCTTCGCTTCCTCTTCTAGTTTTTTATTTTTTTCTCGGTCATTGGGGCACTCTTCATTTCTTCAAGCTCTATGACAGCGGCATTTAGCTGTGTCTGACTTGTCTCGAGCTCCTGGGACAATGCGTTGTTCTTCTTCTTGAGGACCTGCGGTCATAAACGATCCTTGAATCGGTTAGTTCCTACCGCTTTAAGTCTTGGGGATACTAGTATCTATATATTATAATTGCATAAATTTTCACCTGTATAACCTTTGAGAATAGGCGAGTAACTCCAGTAAGTCCGTCCCGGGCAGCTCGGATATATGTGTCCACGGTGCTGAGAGCGGTAAATTCTTTCTCAGAAAAGGCCAAGGTGCGCAGGGTCTCTTTTAAGCGACGGTGATTCATCGCGCTATCCACTTCGGAATTAGTGGAGGACACTTCATCCAGATCTTCATGAGGTGGATGAGACGGCGCCACCCATATGCGCCCCCTTCCTAGTTGACGAGTTCGGCACCGGATTTGTCACAGGTCGACTTGCTGGGATCTTTTGTATGGTTTGCCGTATACCTCTCCTGAGATGATAGAAGGAGGGGAAAACTGATAATTCGGCTTTATGCCTAAAGATGAAGTAACAAATATACCTCTTTGATGATGGAGTAGGCTCAGCAGCGCTCCCGCTCCCCTTTCTTTTCGTGCACTCACCTCGCGAAGGAGCCGTTTTTTTTCTTGGCTGCCCGTGCTTGGGTACGGCACGCTGAGCGCCGATCCTGTGGAACACGGTCCAGTGCGGAGGGTAAGTTGCGAGCAGAAGTATCTCTCTTTTTTAAATGATTTCCAAACACTTACCTTTAAAGGGTATAGGTTGGAGTAATCGGCCACAATGGCTACCTCTGAGCCGTCAAGGCTCCCTTGATAATAAACTCTGTCTTCAGAGTGTACAAATATGTCCGGATCCTCATAGAATCTGGGGTCGTCATTGCGAGCATGGTCCTCTGGCTGAGGAGGGGCAATGGATGTTTTTGACTACCTTCCTCCATGTCTGTTTCAAAAGGCAGTCAGAGTATCAGGTTAATGCATCACAATGATAAAGAAGAAGTGTTGATAAATGGCTAACTTACCCATTCGATGGGGTTGTACATGGAAAAGCCTTCCCGGCAATTTAAATGGGCGAAATCTTCTTCTTCCCCTTTATAAAGGTCGGCCAGCATGGCAGCCAACCAGATTGGTTATCTGGACCCTCTCGCCTATAGCGAGATGCATCATCCTCCCCGTTGTAGTTCCATAAAGGGGCCACTCTGGATTGGAGAGGCTGGATGCATCGCTTTATCGCAATGGCCATGACTTAAGCGATGGAGAGTCCAGAATGGGTCAGCAATCTGACCTTGCTGAGCAGTCTCATCACCTCCGCTCTATCCTCTTGCTCGGGGGACTTGGGGCGCCAGCTTAGTAGCTTCTTTAAGGGAGCACTTGATAATCTGGGAAGTCCGCGCCGAACTGGGTCCGAAAGAGGAACATCCTGATACGTCTCCAACGTATCTATAATTATTTATTGCTCCATGCTACTTTATCTACTGTTTTGGACTATATTGGGCTTTATTTTCCACTTTTATATTATTTTTGGGACTAACCTATTAACCGGAGGCCCAGCCCAGAATTGCTGTTTTTTGCCTTTACAGTATTTCGAAGAAACAGAATATCAAACAGAGTCCAAACGGAATAAAACCTTCGGGAACGTGATTTTCTCATCAGATAAGACCCAGGAGACATGGACCCTCTGTCAAGAAAGCCACGAGATGGTCACGAGGGTGGAGGGCGCGCCCTCCCACCTGCGCACGCCCCCTACCTCGTGGGCCCCTCGGAGCTCCACCGACACACTCCTTCCTCCTATATATACCTACGTATCCCCGTATGATCAGAACAGGAGCCAAAAACCTAATTCCACCACCGCAACCTTCTGTATCCACGAGATCCCATCTTGGGGCCTGTTCCGGAGCTCCGCTGGAGGGGGCATCCACCATGGAGGGCTTCTACATCATCACCGTAGCCCCTCCGATGAAGTGTGCGTAGTTTACTTCAGACCTTCGGGTCCATAGCTAGTAGCTAGATGGCTTCTTCTCTCTTTTTGGATCTCAATACAATGTTCTCCCCCTCTCTCGTGGAGATCTATTCGATGTAATCTTCTTTTTGCAGTGTGTTTGTTGAGACCGATGAATTGTGGGTTTATGATCCAGTATTATCTACGGAAAATATTTGATTCTTCTCTGAATTATTTTATGTATGATTGAGTTATCTTTGCAAGTCTCTTCGAATTATCCGTTTGGTTTGGCCAACTAGATTGGTAGTTCTTGCAATGGGAGAAGTGCATGGCTTTGGGTTCAATCTTGCGATGTCCTTACTCAGTGACAGAAATAGTTGCAAGACACGTATTGTATTGTTGCCATCGAGGATAACAAGATGGGGTTTTTATCATATTGCATGAATTTATCCCTCTACATCATGTCATCTTGCTTAAGGCGTTACTCTGTTTTTAACTTAATACTCTAGATGCATGCTGGATAGCGGTCGATGAGTGGAGTAATAGTAGTAGATGCAGAATCGTTTCGATCTACTTGTCACGGACGTGATGCCTATATACATGATCATTGCCTAGATATACTCATAACTATGCTCAATTCAATCAATTTCTCAACAGTAATTTGTTCACCCACCGTAGAATACTTATGCTCTTAAGAGAAGCCACTAGTGAAACCTATGGCCCCCGGGTCTATTCTCATCATATCAATCTCCATCACTTTATTTACTTGCTTTGTTTTTACTTTTCCTTTACCTTTTACTTTGCATCTATCTATCAAAAATACCAAAAATATTATCTCTATCAGATCTCTCTCTCGTAAGTGACCGTGAAGGGATTGACAACCCCTAAGCATTGGTTGCGAGTTGCTATCGTTTTGTGCAGGTACGAGGGACTTGCGCGTGACCTCCTACTGGATTGATACCTTGGTTCTCAAAAACTGAGGGAAATACTTACGATACTGTGTTGCATCACCCCCTCCTCTTTAGGGAAAACCAACGTAAGCTCGAGACGTAGCACATCCTCAATGTAGAACCATTTCGAAGACCATTCTTCAGACCCCCTCTTCAGAGTCCTGACTGGGTAACTGGATCCGGCTATGTGCCATACTTCGGCGCCGGCCACTTCAAATATAGACCCTCCGCCCTGATGACGGGGAACCAGGCAAAAGAACTTCTTCCATAGTTCAAAATGAGCCTCGCAGCCTAAAAACAATTCGCACAGAGCAACACAACGAGATATTTGCAAAATGGAACCTGGTGTGAGGTTGTGCTGGATCCCGTAGTACTCCAATAGACCCCTAAGGAAGGGGTGGATCGGGAATCCTACGCCCCTCAGAAGGAACGCGATGAAGCACACCCTATCCCCTTAGCTGGGGTTGGGGAAATTCTCTGCCAATGCACCATTGCCCATAGAAGCCAATCCGGCCTTTACGGAGACTAGATCTGCGGGGGGAAGATATTCTTGCGTCTAGAGAAGATTAAGCTGAAGATATGATATAGAACAACTTCACCAATCCCACTCTTGAGGGACATGCAGACACGAGGAGGAGCCAGGGGCGCTAGGCATGGTTTGAGAATTTTTTTCGTAGTTTGCTCCGTTGCTCTTTGGGCGATCTGGGATGGCGTTTGAGGATCTAACCTCTTTATATAAATGCCACCGTGCCTATTAAAGGGTTAAAATGTAAAAAGGCTAAGGATTATTCGCATTCACTCAAAAGCATGGAAATCGAGGCGATGACAGGAAGGAATCATAAAGACTGGACACAAAAGCCGATGTCGGACTATCGTTAATCTGGAGTATGGTGGATAACCCGCCTTGCAAAGCCGAAGACTTAAATCCGCATACTACATCGTCATTAAAGGCAAGTTCAAGGGCTACTAAGGGAGTCCTGGATTCGGGGGTCCTCAAGTGTCTGGCCCAGGAATATGGGCTGGGTTGAGTGGGACGTAAAGATCAAGCTAAAGACCATCCTCCGTGTCCGGGTGGGACTCCTCCATGCGTGAACGACAATATTAGAGTCTGGGTATATTGTTTTCTTCCCTTGTGAACCGACCTTGTACAAACCCTAGGTCCCTCCGGTGTGTATATAAACCGGAGGGTTTAGTCCATAGAGGCTATCATCATTACCATCATCGGAATATTCATAGGCTAGACATGTAGGGTTTTAGCCCCCATGATGATCTCGAGGTAGATCAACTCTTGTAACCTCTATACTCTTCAAATATAATCAAGTAGGAGTAGGGTTTTACCTCCTTTAAGAGGGTCCGAACCTGGGTAAACATTGTGTCCATTTGTTCATTGTTACCATCGATCCTTAGACGCACAGCTTGGCCCCCCTACCCGAGTTCTACCAGTTTTGACACCGACAGTCACCCCGTAGCACCCTATTTTGTCATGTTATGTTTTGTGTTGCCTTGTTTGATCCGCATTTACTGTTTCTTCCCCCTCTTCTTCTCTGGTAGACCCTGAGATCAATGTTGATGCCCCTGAGTACGACTATGTCGATGACGACCTGTCCTACTTGCCAGAGCAACTGGGCAAGCAAAACCCCATTGATCAACCAGATATCGCCCACTCTCTTCTCTCTTATTCTTACATTAGGTTTGCTACTGTTGTTGATTCGATAGCTCCTATTTTGTTGCATAGCCTCTCCTTGTTTATACAGTAGATTCCTTTACCTGCAATCCTACATTCTTAGTATAGGTTGCTAGTTTATTATCAGTGGCCCTACATTCTTGTTCGTCTGCCATGCTATACTATCGGGCCATGATCACTCGGGAGGTGATCACGGGTGTCGATGTCAAAACCGGCGGATCTCGGGTAGGGTCCCGAACTGTGCGTCTAAGGCTAATGGTAGCAGGAGGCGGGGGACATGATGTTTACCCAGGTTTGGGCCCTCTCGACGAGGTAATAGCCTACTTCCTGCTTGATTGATCTTGATGATATGAGTATTACAAGAGTTGATCTACCACGAGATCGTAGAGGCTAAACCCTAGAAGCTAGCCGATGATTATGATTGTTGTTCTCCTACGGACTAAACCCTCCGGTTTATATAGACACTAAAGGGGGCTAGGGTTACACAGAGTCGGTTACAGATAAGGAGATCTACATATCCGAATTGCCAAGCTTGCCTTCCACGGAAAGCAGAGTCCCATCCGGACACGGGACAAAGTCTTCCATCTTGTATCTTCATAGTCCAACAGTCCGGCCAAAGTATATTTTCCGGTTGTCCGAGGACCCCTTAATCCCGAACTCCCTCAGTAGCCCCTGAACCAGGCTTCAATGACGATGAGTCCGGCGTGCAGATTGTCTTTGGCATTGCAAGGCGGGTTCCTTCTCCGAATACTCCATAGAAGATTTTGAACACAAGAATCATGTCTGGCTCTGCAAAACAAATTCCACATACCAACGTAGAGAGCATGATATTCCACAAATCTAATATGCTGACAACTTTCTATAGCATGACATCACGCCACGGCCCGGTCATTATTCGAACTGTTTTTCACAACCTGGCACCGCACATATCACGAGGCGGTTTTATTGGCACGTCTTGTCGAAGCAGAGATCTGGGATTCTCATCAATACGGGCATGGGTAACCCAACCGCGCCATCAATCATGGCGCTTGGGGAATAAGCGATTTTAACGGGCAAGTGGGGAGGCGCAGGATCTCTACTACCTTTATAAGGGGATAAGAACTCCCTCTTTCACCCACGCCTTCTTCCTCTGCTCATCCATTCCTTCTTGCTCAAGCCCTAGCGCTCAGGCGTTCGTCTTCTCCGCCCAAAAAGGTTTCCTGAAAATGTCCAAATCCAGAGCAGGAGGCAAGTGGATGGCCTCTACCGTCCGGGAGAAGGATATCAAAAAGCTACGGGGGCAGGGTATTTGGCCAAGAGAATCAGACATCGTCTTCCGACGGCGGGACAAATCGTCCCCACCCCAGAACCCCACGAGAGGGTGGTATTCCTCCCTCATTTTTTCTGTGGGCTACGGTTTCCCCTCCACCCATTTGTTCGCGACATTATGTATTATTATGGGATTGATTTTCATGATCTATCCCCCAATTCCTTCCTCGACATCTCGACATTCATCGTCGTGTGTGTCACACCCTGATTTTCATGCCACAACACTTGAGCTAATAAATCATGATAAAGTGTGGTTTGACAAAAACATTTGCATCAATTGGCTTTTATTTGGAGTTGGTTTTCTCACTATGTTTTTCAAGTGCTCTTTAAAGTCAACACAACTCCACCTTCTATACTTCATCTCCTTGCCCCAAACTTTTGCCCAATGATCATGCCATGTGTATAGAGCAATATAGAATTTTATTACAAAAAATTTTTGGCCAAAAAGTATTTTCAAAAATTAGTTTTCCAAAAACCCCTGAATTGAGGTTTCCACTGCAAGTACTTGATTTGGGGTATGAAAAATATTTCAAAGAGTATATTTGAAACCTATTAGATATAGGACTTCCATAAACCACAAAAATATAATTTTAAAAGTTATTTTCCTATTTTACTTAAAAGCTTTTTCTTTAATAGGGAAAAATTATTTTATTGTTTTAAAAATATTTGACAAAAATCAGGGAACCTCAGTGGACATATATTTCCCATATATAAGAGTTTCAACACATGGTCATGTTCAAAATATTGGACAAAACCTCCCAAAACCATTTCTGCCCATTTCAAGGATTTAAAATATTTCTACAGGAAATATTTTCATAAAAATCCAAGGAAAATCTAGCAAGTCACAACTGCATATTTTGATCACCTAGCAAAGCCTCATGTCAATTAAAGTCATTTTGGTTCACCAAAATGCCCCAAAACCCTCTCTAACCAGAATCAAATTTGAACAACTTTGTACTACCAACTTTCTCTCCTTGACCCTAACTTTTGTGAGCATGTTCACATGACCAAATGAGGCCACTACACCATGTGATTCATCTAGGGGAAGTGATTTGCTCAACTAGATCTACACAAATTCATTTCTACTAATTTCTAGGGTTTACAAAATTTGCATTGGCAACTTTGCCCAAATAAGCTCCAAATTGGTGGAAGGCCCTAATTATATGTGTCATTTCACCCTGTGGAGTCTCATGGCAAATTGAGATCATCTACTTGCTCAAACCGTTATGAAACACCTTCTGACACTTTACCAAAATGCCATTTTTGACCTCTTCCACTAATCTCCATGGGCTCAACTTTGTACCACAGATGCTCCTGACCCTCTCCTACCTCCAGTAACTCTCCCCTGGCCATTGATCAATGATTAAGAGGTGAAACACCACCATTTACCTCCCTGGACAGCAACTTCTCTCTTTCCCTCAACTTCCCACCTCACTCCAGTGGCTCCCCAGGGCATCCAAGGCCATATCCCACTTCTTTACTTCCCCCTAGAGCTACCAGACACCTTTGGCCGTGACCACATTGCATAGAAAATGGCCATGCCGGCCATTTGGGTGCTCTGGAGCACGCTACAGTGCACTCCCGCACTGTAGCCGCCACCTTCCAACTGCCTCCGGCCACCTCGGGCCTCCCCAGCGCGCCCGACGATGCGCCTCGATGTCTGCAACACGCCACGCCTCTGTCCCCCTCCTGCTTCTCCCTCCTCTTGCCCCAGCTCGCACGCGCACCGGCCGCCCAAGAGCTCCAATGAGCAAACTCACACGCGCGGTGCCCCTGGCCCCCCTGCTCTCTATATTCTCTCCCCTAGCTTTGGACCGAATCCAGGAACGCCCCAGACACACCACGACGAGCTCCCGTGACCCGTGGCGACGGCAACGAGCTCACTGGCGTACGAGCCCTCGGTGGACCATCGCCCGCCTATTTAAAGGCCACCCCCGAGCCCTATCTCGTCTCCAATTGCACTCTCTCCCTCCCCTGGACCCCCCGGACCGCGCCATTCTTCCTCCTGTGCCCCCCATCCACCTCCAAGGCCGAAGCCAAGCCGCCGCCCATTACCTAAATTCGCGACGCCGGAGCACCGTTCCCTCCACCTATGCGTCCCAATACATCTTCCCCGATCCCCCGAAGCTCCCCCGCACTCCGGTTACTTCTCCCTGTGGCTGTAGTGCCGTGCGCACCATCACCGCCGGCCTCGTCCAGTGCGGCCAACACCCTGCTCAGCCCGGTGCCCCTGGGCGATCGTGCCACCAACGGTTGGACGCGGTCGGGTCCCCTGTGCATGCCGGTGGGCAGAGCATCGCCGGAGACGCTTGTGGCGCCGGCAAGTCACTGCTGACGCCGGCCCTTGCCTTTGCTCTGTTCAAGCGGGAGGTTGGGGATGAACCCGACAAGTGGGCCCCGCACGTCAGCGACCTAGTGGCTGGGGCGCGCCACTTAAGTGGAGACGGGCTGGGAGAAATGCGCCTCTGACGTCACCTCTCCCCACCCGCGCGGCTGAGCCACTGGGCCGGCCCACTGCTAAACAGCGCCCAGTGCGCAGTATGGGTATAAATTCCCCCCCTCCTTTGTCTTTTTCTTTTTCCCGAAACTTGTAAAATCTCCCAAATAATCATATTACCTCCAAATTTGATGATTCAAATTTCTAGTAGCTCATAAAATCATGATCTATATCAAGGAGCAATTTTCACATTTTTTCAGAAACTTTTTCTTCACAAACATTTATCAAATCTTGTTTTTCCATTTCTGTGATAAAATTTAGAAAATCACACAGAGCTCAAAATTGATCCAAATACCATGATTCAAATTCCTAGATGCTTCTAAGTTCATAACTTAGTTTATGAACATTTTTATTAATACTTTCTGTACCCCACAAAATAATGAGCCATTTCTTCATATTTGTCAACTTTGCCAATTCATAGGAAAATCATTTGAACTCCAAATCCAGTAAAACCAACTCCGAGAGGCTTCTAAAATCATGCTCTATTAATGGGTGCCTTTGCTCATTTTTCAATATAATGTTTCTGTGCAAATCCATAAACCCCTTGATTCCATCATATCGAAATGTTTAGAAATATCCATTGATCCACTTCAAATGAAATCACCTTGGTCATTACTCATACGACCAGAGGTATCCTAGAAAAGTCCAACTCACAATTTTAGAGCACTTTTATTTTTTTTACCTTGTCGTGTTGCTTATTATGGTTGTTTTCGATGATAGTTGACGAAGTAGACGAAATGCTCGGAGTTGGACCAGAGATATTTGAAGAGCTCGAAGACTTTGTTAAAACAGGCAAGCAGCCCTTTGACCATGTCTATTAAACCCTTTTTATGCATGTCATATAGAACTTTTATTGCTTGCATCGGAGACATGATACTGTGGTAACCACATGGGGTGGTTTGCCACCGTTACTTCCTCATTGATACTTGCATTGTGCATGACCCTACCTTCCTATGAGGGTTATGCCGGTGGGAGCAGATAGGATGCTAAAGTAGATGCTACGCAAAAAGGGACAGGTATATGCATGGTGAAGGAGACAAAGTATTTTCAAAAGAATTTTCGAAAACCCCATCGGGTGCCACTTATGCGCGAGGGAGATGATGAGATGGGTAACCACTTGATGACGAAGTGGTGTACCGAGGCAAGTGTGTGTGTTGTTTCAAAAACAGATTAGATTTAAGATTTGTCGACTGTCCCAACCTTACATGCGCAACCACTCTACCCTCGTATGGGAAATGGCATTATTGATTACCTAGGCCGATACTAGCTTGGAGCCCGCATTAATAGTGACGGGGGAGAGTTGGTGCCAGGTAGGGCGGCCATGACTGTTTTTACAGGGCACTGGATACACCGTTGCGTCCCCTCTCAGATGTTACGATCTCGAGTGAGTCTCGTATGATGTACATCGTGAGGATACAGAACAACGAGTGGACTCCTTGTTAGTGTCGTCTAGGGAAAGATAGTGATCGGGTGCTTACCCCGGGTACTTGAGGTACTGCGGGTCGTGGATGACACGGAAGTTCCCCGGATCTTGTGGGTAAAGTGTGCAACCTCTGCAGAGTGTAAAACTATTCGAATAGCCGTGTCCACGGTCAAGGATAGTTGGGCGGTGCTGCTTAAACTACGTCAAGAGTTTTACAAACCGTATGTGTGTGTTGATAAAACTACTTGGGTCAAGTCAAGGGACTTGACATGACTGAGTTGGGTTGATGCCCACTCTATTTATGTTGATATCTGTAACCTGTCCTCATGGTTACTTGAATTCTCCTGATGCATGTCTTACAAGCTGTTGAACATGTCATTGCACTCAAAATTAGCTTTCTGCAAAAATTTACCTATATTATGCATTGTTACATCTTGGACCAAAACATGGGTTGCTTGCGAGTACATTCAAAGTACTCATTGGCTTGCCACTGGTTATTTTATTGGCCAGGCATGAAAGAACAGGATATAATGAAGAGTACCTTGGTGACGAACATGCGAGCTAGGACGCTTCCCAGTCAGAATGCCTGTAGGGTTAAGGCAGATGGCATGGGTCCAAGTTGTTATTGAAGATTTCCACTACGATGATACATTCAAGACTCGACCATAATGGTCCTACTTGTGTAAAACGGTATGTATGGCTGTAGGACTCTTGTTATTCAGCTTCTGTGTGTTCAGTGAGCATTGATCTCTGGGATCACTGTACACGTGCATTCGGTGATCTCGACTTATGAGTCGGGGTCCCCACAGAGCTGGTATCAGAGCCATCCTGACTGTAGGAAGCCTTAGTTAGCATGGTCGTTAGTTAGGGTAAAACTATTTCCAAAACTACTACAAGTTTTCAAAACTATCTATACTTCTCTTCCCTTCTCAGTTTTTCAAAAACTAAGGTATACTTTCCCCATCGATCTCTTCCCTTCAAAACTATTGCAAACGGTCGCTAGCACCCTCAAGCCCTTGACCACGAGATTCCTTGTAATCCTCACGGATAGCCTAGAAGTAGTACACCTTGCCAAACACTCACCAACCTCTTTTGAACCCAAGATTCTGTTGGAAATATGCCCTAGAGGCAATAATAAAATGGTTATTATTATATTTCCTTGTTCATGATAATTGTCTATTGTTCATGCTATAATTGTATTAACTGGAAACCGTAATACATGTGTGAATACATAGACCACAACATGTCCCTAGTGAGCCTCTAGTTGACTAGCTCGTTGATTAATAAATGGTTATGGTTTCCTGACCATGGACATTGGATGTCATTGATAACGGGATCACATCATTAGGAGAATGATGTGATGGAGAAGACCCAATCCTAAGCATAGCACAAGATCGTGTAGTTCGTTTGCTAAAAGCTTTTCTAATGTCAAGTATCATTTCCTTAGACCATGAGATTGTGCAACTCCCGGATACCGTAGGAATGCTTTGGGTGTGCCAAACGTCACAACGTAACTGGGTGGCTATAAAGGTGCACTACGAGTATCTCCGAAAGTGTCTGTTGGGTTGGCACGAATCGAGACTAGGATTTGTCACTCCGTGTGACGGAGAGGTATCTCTGGGCCCACTCGGTAATGCATCATCATAATGAACTCAATGTGACTAAGTAGTTAGTCACGAGATCATGCATTACGGAACGAGTAAAGTGACTTGCTGGTAACGAGATTGAACGAGGTATTGGGATACCAATGATCGAATCTCGGGCAAGTAACGTACCGATTGACAAAGGGAATTGTATACGAGATTGCTTGAATCCTTGACATCGTGGTTCATCCGATGAGATCATCGTGGAACATGTGGGAGCCAACATGGGTATCCAGATCCCGCTGTTGGTTATTGGCCAGAGAGCTGTCTCGGTCATGTCTGCATGATTCCCGAACCCGTAAGGTCTACACACTTAAGGTTCGGTGACGCTAGAGTTGTTATGGGAATTAGTGTGCAGTTACCGAATGTTGCTCGGAGTCCCGGATGAGATCCTGGACATCACGAGGAGTTCCGGAATGGTCCGGAGGTAAAGATTTATATATGGGAAGTCCTATTTTGGCCACCGGAAAATGTTCGGGATTTTTCGGTATTGAACCGGGAAGGTTCTAGAAGGTTCCGGAGTGGGGCCCACCTGCATGGGGGGACCAACATGAACGTGGGTAGTGGGGGCAAGGCCCCACACCCCTGGTCAAGGCGCACCAAGATCCCCCCTTAGAAGGAATAAGATCATATCCTGAAGGGATAAGATCAAGATCCCTAAAAAAAGGGGGATAACAATCGGTGGGGAAGGAAATGATGGGATTTATTTCCTCCCACGTTTGACAACGCCCCAATGAACTTGGAGGGCAAGAAACCAGCCCCCTCCACCCCTATATATAGTGGGAAGGCGCATGGGAGCTTCACCCTGCCCCTGGCGCAGCCCTCCCCCTCTCCAACTCCACCTCCTCCTCAGTAGTGTTTGGCGAAGCCCTGCCGGAGAACTGCAAGCTCCACCACCACTCCGTCGTTCTGCCGGAGCTCTCCCTCAACTTCTCCTCTCCCCTTGCTGGATCAAGAAGGAGGAGACGTCCCCGGGGTGTATGTGTGTTGAATGCGGAGGCGTCGTCCGCTCGGCGTTAGATCGGATCTTCCGCGATTTGAATTGCCGCGAGTACGACTCCCTCATCCGCATTCTTGTAACGCTTCCGCATCGCGATCTTCAAGGTTATGAAGATGCATTCCCCTCTATCTCATTGCTAGTCTCTCCATAGATTGATCTTGGTGATGCATAGAAAATTTTGAATTATTGCTACGTTACCCAACAGTGGCATCATGAGCTAGGTCTATGCATAGTTTCTATGCACGAGTAGAACACAAGTTGTTGTGGGCATCAATTTTGTCAATTTACTTGACGTTACTAGTCTTATCTTGATTCGGCGGCATCATGGGATGAAGCGGACCGGACCGACCTTACACGTACGCGTACGTGAGACAGGTTCCACTGACTGACATGCACTAGTTGCATAAGGTGGCTAGCGGGTGTCTGTCTCTCCCACTTTAGTCGGATCGGATTCGATGAAAAGGGTCCTTATGAAGGGTAAATAGCAATTGTCATATCATGTTGTGGTTTTGGCGTAGGTAAGAAATGTTCTTGCTAGAAACCTATAGCAGACACGTAAAAACTTGCAACAACAATTAGAGGACGTCTAACTTGTTCTTGTAGCATATGCCGTGTGATGTGATATGGCCAAAAGGATGTGATGAATGATATATATGTGATGTATGAGATTGATCATGTTCTTGTAATAGGAATCATGACTTGCATGTCGATGAGTATGACAACCGGCAGGAGCCATAGGAGTTGTCTTAATTTATAATAGGAATCATGACTTGCATGTCGATGCGTGTCATTGAAAACGCCATGTAATTACTTTAGTTTATTGCTAAACCGTTAGCCATAGTAGTAGAAGTAATAGTCGGCGAGACAACTTCATGAAGACACGATGATGGAGAGCATGATGATGGAGATCATGGTGTCATGCCAGTGATGAAGGTGATCATGTCGTGCCTCAAGATGGAGATCAAAGGCGCAAGATGATATTGGCCATATCATGTCACTTTATGATTTGCATGTGATGTTTGTCATGTTTACATCTTATTTGCTTAGAACGACGGTAGCATAAATAAGATGATCCCTCATTAATATTTCAAGAATGTGTCCCCCCTAAATGTGCACCGTTGCGAAAGTTCGTTGTTTCGAAGCACCATGTGATGATCGGGTGTGACAGATTCTAACATTCACATACAACGGGTGTAAGCCAGATTTGCACACGCAAAACACTTAGGTTGACTTGACGAGCCTAGCATGCACAGACATGGCCTCGGAACACAAGAGACCGAAAGGTCGAACATGAGTCGTATAGCATATATGATCAACATGAAGATGTTCACCGATGATGACTAGTCCATCTCACGTGATGATCGGACACAACCTAGTTGACTCGAATCATGTATCACTTAGATGACTAGAGGGATGTCTATCTGAGTGGGAGATCATTAGATGAACTTAATTATCATGAACATAGTCAAAAGGACTTTGCAAATTATGTCATAGCTTGCGCTTTAGTTCTACTGTTTAAGATATGTTCCTAGAGAAAATTTTAGTTGAAAGTTGATAGTAGCAATTATGTGGACTGGGTCCGTATACTGAGGATTGTCTGCACAGAAGGCTTATGTCCTTAATGCACCGCTCGGTGTGCTGAACCTCGAGCGTCATTTGTAGATGTTGCGAACATCTGACATACACGTTTTTATGACTACATGATAGTTCAGTGCGTAATGTTAAATGGTTTAGAATTGAGGCAGCGAAGACATTTTTTGAAACGTCGCAGAACATATGAGATGTTTCAAGAGCTGAAATTAGGATTTCAGGCTTGTGCCCACGTCAAGAGGTATGAGACCTCCGACAAGTTTCTTAACCTGCAAACTAAGGGAGAAAAGCTCAATCATTGAGCATGTGCTCAGATTGTCTGAGTACTACAATCACTTGTATCGAGTGGGAGTTAATCTTCCAGATGAGATAGTGATGGTTCTCCATAGTCACTGCCACCAAGCTATTAGAGCTTCGTGATCAACTATAACATATTAGGGATAGACGTGATGATCCTTGAGCAATTCGCGATGTTTGACACCGCGAAAGTAAAATCGAGTAGGAGCATCAATTGTTGATGGTTTGTAAAACCACTAGTTTCAAGAAGGGCAAGGGCAATAAGGGATACTTCATGAGACCACAAATCAGTTGCTGCTCTAGTGAAGAATCCTAGGGTTGAACCCAAACCCGAGACTAAGTGCTTTTGTAATGAGGGAACGGTCACTGAAGCAGAACTACCCTAGGTACTTGGTAGATGAGAAGGCTAGCAAGGTTGACAGAAGTATATTGGATATACATTGTATTAAATGTGTACTTTACTAGTACTCCTAGTAGCACCAAGGTATTAAGATACCGTTTCGGTTGCTAAGTGTTAGTAACTCGAAATAAAAGAGCTACGGAATAAACGGAGACTAGCTAAAGGTGAGATGACGATGTGTGTTGGAAGTGTTTCCAAGGTTGATGTGATCAAGCATCGCCTGCTCCCTCTACCATCGAGATTGGTGTTAAACCTAAATAATTGTTATTTGGTGTTTGCATTGAGCATAAACATGATTGGATTATGTTTATTGCAATACAATTATTCATTTAAGGAGAATAATGGTTACTCTATTTATTTGAATAATACCTTCAACGGTCTTGCACCTAAAATGAATGGTTTATTGAATCCCGATCGTAGTGATACACATGTTCGTGCCAAAAGATATAAGATAGTAATGATAGTACCACATACTTGTGGCACTGCCACTTAAGTCATATTGGTATAAAACAAATGAAGAAGCTCCATATTGATGGATCTTTGGACTCACTCGTTTTTGAAAAGATTGAGACATGTGAACCACGTCTATTGGTATATACGCATGAAGAAACTCCATGCAGATGGATCATTTGGACTCACTTGTTTTTGAATCACTTGAGACATGCAAATCATACCACATGGGCAAGATGACTGAAAGGCCTCGTTTTCAGTGAGATGGAACAAGAGAGCAACTTGTTGGAAGTAATACATTTGATGTGTGCAATCCAACGAGTGCTGAGGCACGCAGTGAATATCGTCAGGCTCTTACTTCACAGATCATTTGAGTAGATTCTTAGTATATTTACTTGATGAAACACAAATCTGAATTATTGAAAGGTTCAAGTAATTTCAGAGTGAAGTTGAAGATCGTCATGACAAGAGGATAAAATGTCTATGATATGATCATAGAAATAAATATCTGAGTTACGAGTTTGGCACACAATTAAGACATTGTGGAAATTGTTTCACAACTAATACCGTCTGGAACACCATAGTGTGATGGTGTGTCCGAACATCCTAACTGCACCCTATTGGATATGGTGCATACCATGATGTCTCTTATCGAATTAACACTATCATTTATGGGTTAGGCATTAGACACAACCGCATTCACTTTAATAGGGCACCACACAATTCCATTAAGATGACACCGTATGAACTATGGTTTAGAGAAACCTAAGCTGTCATTTCTTATAAAGTTTGGGGTTGCGACGCTTATGTGAAAAAGTTTCAGGCTGATAAGCTCGAACCCAAAGCAGATAAATGCATCTTCATAGGACGCCCAAAAATAGTTGGGTATACCTCCTGTCTCAGATTCGGAAGCAAAAGGGATTGTTTCTAGAATCGGGTCCTTTCTCAAGGAAATGTTTCTCTCGAAAGAATTGAGTGGGAGGATGGTGGAGACTTGATGAGGTTATTGAACCGTCACTTCAACTAGTGTGTAGCAGGGCATAGGAAGTTGTTCTTGTGGCGCCTACACTAGTTGAAGTGGAAGCTAATGATAGTGATCATGAAACATCGGATCAAGTCACTACCAAACCTCGTAGGTCTACAAGGACGCGTACTGCTTCAGAGTGGTGCGGTAATCCTGTCTTGAAGGTCATGTTACTAGACAACAATGAACCTAAGATCTATGGAGAAGCGATGGTGGGCCCGGATTCCAACGAATGGCTCGAGGCCATAAAATCCGAGAGAGGATCCATGTATGAAACCAAAGTATAGACTTTGGAAGAACTACTTGATGGTCGTAAGGCTGTTGGGTACAGATGGATTTTAAAAGGAAGACGGACAATGATGGTAAGTATCACCATTAAGAAAGCTCGACCTATCATTAAGATGTTTTCCGACAAGTTCAAGGAGTTGACTATGATGAGACTTTCTCACTTGTAGTGATGCTAAGACTCTGTTGAAATTATATTAGCAGTTCCTGCATTATTTATGAAATCTTGCAGATAGGATGTCAAAACATTGTTTCCTCAACGATTTTCTTGAGGAAAGGTTGTATGTGATACAACCAGAAGGTTTTGTCAATCCTAAAAGATGCTAACAAGTATGCAAAGCTCCGGCAATCCTTCTAAGGAGTGGAGTAAGCATCTCGGAGTTGGAATATATTCTTTGATGAGATGATCAAAGATTTCGGGTTTATACGAAGTTTATTGGAAACTTGTATTTCCAAAGAAGTGAGTGGGAGCACTATAGCATTTCTGATGAGTATATGTTGTTGACATATTGTTGATTGGAAATGATGTAGAATTTCTGGAAATCATATAGGGTTATTTGAAAAGTGTTTTTCAATGGAAAACCTGGATTAAGATACTTGAACATTGAGCATCAAGATCTATAAGGATAGATCAAACATCGCTTGATAGTACTTTCAAATGAATACACACCATGAAAAGATTTTGAAGGAGTTCAAAATAGATCGGCACAGAAGGAGTTCTTGGCTGTGTTATAAGGTGTGAGTATTGAGTAAGACTCAAGACCTGACAACGGCTGAAGAGAGAGAAAGGACGAAGGTTGTCCCCTATGCTTTAGATGTAGGCTCTACAGTATGTTATGCTGTGTACTGCACCTGAAGTGTGCCTTGCCATGAGTCAGTCAAGGGGTACAAGAGTGATCCAGAAATGGATCACAGGACAGCGGTCAAAGTTATCCTTAGTGACTAGTGGACTAAGGAATTTTTCTCGATTATGGAGGTGGTAAAAATAGTTCGTTGTAAAGGGTTACGTCGATGCAAACTTTGACACTAATCTGGATGACTCTGAATAGTAAACCGGATTCATATAGTAGAACAGTTATTTGGAATAGTTCCAAATAGTGCGTGGTAGCTGCATCTGGGAGATGACATAGAGATTTGTAAAGCACACACGGATCTGAAAGATTCAGACCCGTTGACTAATAACCTCTCTCACAAGCGAGATATGATCAAACCCAATGGGTGTTGGATTCATTACAATCACATAGTGATGTGAACTAGATTATTGACTCTAGTGCAAGTGGGATACTGTTGGAAATATGCCCTAGAGGCAATAATAAAATGGTTATTATTATATTTCCTTGTTCATGATAATTGTCTATTGTTCATGCTATAATTGTATTAACTTGAAAACGTAATACATGTGTGAATACATAGACCACAACATGTCCCTAGTGAGCCTCTACTTAACTAGCTCGTTGATCAATAGATGGTTATGGTTTCCTGACCATGGACATTGGATGTCATTGATAACAGGATCACATCATTAGGAGAATGATGTGATGTACAAGACCCAATCCTAAGCATAGCACAAGATTGTGTAGTTCGTTTGCTAAAATCTTTTCTAATGTCAAGTATCATTTCCTTAGACCATGAGATTGTGCAACTCCCGGATACCGTAGGAATGCATTGGGTGTGCCAAACGTCACAACGTAACTGCGTGGCTATAAAGGTGCACTACGGTATCTCCGAAAGTGTCTGTTGGGTTTGCACGAACCGAGACTAGGATTTGTCACTCCATGTGACGGAGAGGTATCTCTGGGCCCACTCGGTAATGCATCATCATAATGAGCTCAATGTGACTAAGTAGTTAGTCACGGGATCATGCATTATGGAACGAGTAAAGTGACTTGCTGGTAACGAGATTGAATGAGGTATTGGGATACCAACGATCGAATCTCGGGCAAGTAACGTACCGATTGACAAAGGGAATTGTATAGGGGATTGCTTGAATCCTTGACATCGTGGTTCATCTGATGAGATCATCGTGGAACATGTGGGAGCCAACATGGGTATCCAGATCCCACTGTTGGTTATTGGCCAGAGAGTTGTCTCAGTCATGTCTGCTTGATTCCCGAACCCATAGGGTCTACACACTTAAGGTTCGGTGACGGTAGAGTTGTTATGGGAATTAGTGTGCAGTTACCGAATGTTGTTCGGAGTCCCTGATGAGATCCCGGACGTCACGAGGAGTTCTGGAATGGTCCCGAGGTAAAGATTTATATATGGGAAGTCCTATTTTGGCCACCGGAAAATGTTCGGGATTTTTCGGTATTGTACCGGGAGGTTCTAGAAGGTTCTGGAGTGGGGCCCACCTGCATGGGGGGACCCACATGAACGTGGGTAGTGGGGGCAAGGCCCCACACCACTGGTCATGGCGGACCACCCCTTAGAAGGAATAAGATCATATCCCGAAGGGATAAGATCAAGATCCCTAAAAAAAGGGGGATAACAATCGGTGGGGAAGGAAATGATGGGATTTCTTTCCTCCCACCTTTGCCAACGCCCCAATGGACTTATAGGGCAAGAAACCAGCCCCCTCCGCCCCTATATATAGTGGGGAGGCGCATGGGAGCTTCACCCTGCCCCGGGCGCAGCCCTCCCCCTCTCCAACTCCACGTCCTCCTCAGTAGTGCTTGGCGAAGCCCTGCCAGAGAACTACAAGCTCCACCACCACGCCGTCGTGCTGCCGGAGCTCTCCCTCAACTTCTCCTTTCCCCTTGTTGGATCAAGAAGGAGGAGATGTCCCCGGGCTGTATGTGTGTTGAACGCGGAGGTGCCGTCCGTTCGGCGTTAGATCAGATCTTCCGCGATTTGAATCGCCGCGAGTATGACTCCCTCATCCGCGTTCTTGTAACGCTTCCGCATCGCGATCTTCAATGGTATGAAGATGCACTCCCCTCTCTCTTGTTGCTAGTCTCTCCATAGATTGATCTTGGTGATGCGTAGAAAATTTTGAATTATTTCTATGTTCCCCAACAGATTCATGACACCACAACAAGACGATGCCAACAGAAGATACGCCTTTGAAGAATGAGGACATGAAGACCCAGAGGATGGTGACACCTTTGAATTTGCCCCAGGATGATGAAACCTTGTCCTATGACGATCAGGGTGTAAGATATGCAATACCATGATAGACATCACTAATAGAGCAATCATGTCCTTACCGTTGTTGTATCGGCAACCATCGGTGGATGAGAACCTCGCCATTTGGCCCGCCTCACTATAGTGCGTAGGAAAACGGTTCTTTTCATCCCCCGCTCTTGGTGTCGATGTTTTCATCAACGTAACCGACATGTTGGACCTCTACTATGCCTTGTTAATATCATTGCATAAGGGATTACCTACCTGGTACCATCGACGCCTTAGAAGGCAAAAGGGGTCGTCATGATTAAGAAGACAACAGAAGACCGAGTCAATGCCTGCTACGAGGAGCCACCTTCACCCCATCACTTCAACATGTGAGAAGTTGTTGAAGAATCTTTAGGCTCAACCCGGAATTGTTTCATCGAACAACTACAAGAGACGTAGCAACACCTGAGGAAAACCCAAAAGACTGCATGAGGCACGAAGTAAAGCACGACTACTTAGTCCGAGAACCCATAGGGTAGGATGAGTCGTGTACCCCCTATGCGCAGTCGAATCCGTATGATGGTTCGAATAGAACCATGACTGTGTGCTGCTTGTTTTTATTTGTTTGTGTTTTGATATAGGTCGCACTTTTTCCCTAGGCGACAAGTATGCGACTATATCACCTTCCTTACCTTGCTTCTTCTATTTGGCCCTTTTTGCACCTGTTTGTTTGCACTTGCACTATAGAACCCCCTTTAGGCATTCCCCTCTTCCCTGCTACTTTTCCCTCTCATCTCTTTCCTCAACTGAAGACAAGCAAGACAATATGCACCAAGGATTCCACCTCGGCGACCAACAAGCACTGAAGACTTTTGCTACAACCTCCTCGACCAAGTACAACCCCGTATGTTTACACCTCAAGACTAGAACCCTATCCCTAGACCCTATAGGAATTCACGAGATTCCCCAGCTCGAAACCTTAACCATGAGCTTAACCTACGGAATCACAAGAGAACAAGTTAAGCTGTAGTAAGCCTTGCTTATCACTGGGTTCATTATGGAACTAATGGGCATAGTGAACGAGCACATTATCTTCCTAAGATAGCACCAGAACTGACGATGCCATAGGGAGGACCAATCTGAGGATATAGGAATAGAGGACAAATGACTTGATGAGTTTATATCAATGACTTGAGGAATTATATGAGACTATTTGGTGGATTATGAGGCTTTGATGTTGGTAGATGAACTTGGTGGGATCATGAGTATAGATTAGTATAGCTTTCATTACCCCTGAGTAAATTAGATTTAGTAGGTTAATTGTGTTCGCAAGCTGGAATTCTTGGAAGTGTTTGGATTTAACTTAGCCATGGGATATTGAAATGATACAGTTGATATTACGTAAATAACTTGGGGGAACATGTAGGAATTCTCGTTGGACAAGAGATTTGGATTTAAGTAGGTTATTCTAGTTGAATATAGATGCTGAGTATGTCTACATGGTTCGGAGTAAATTGGATTTAACTGATGATCTCGATCATGATACCATGTTTCTCGGTGGACGATAAACTAGGAGATTGGACTAATTGTCGGAGTTTATTTAGGCATCTTTGTGAGCTTGACCTTGGATTATTACTAGATCACAATAACGAGAATTGGTGGACTGGCTATAGTAAGGCAGCCCTTTCAAGTATTGGGGATTATAAGGACTTTAGGAGATCATGTGGAACACCAGCATAGGCGTTGGATTTGTAGAATTAATGGTTTATGTAGTGATTAATGGAGGTTAACAGGTTGTTGGAGTTGATTCGTAGAAAAGGAAACAAGATTTTGGAGTGGCATACGACGTGTTTCCTTAGGATAGAGATGCACTAGCATGGACCTTGGAAGAAACGAGCACTTGGATTGTCCTGTTTTATTCCATCTTGGAAGCTTGTATGCTCTACCCATGGATTTTTAGGGGTAGCCACACACATGAGTTTGGGGATCGTAGACATATATGATTTTGTTAGACCTCCTCTTGGGAGTCATGAGGATATGAATAGCATGAGTGATGATTGGAGTTGACCTATACGAAATGATGCTTTCAACAGTATAAGGTGATCTGTTTGGAGGACTAGGTAGAAGAATTGGCATCTCAGGAATTGTGCCCAAGGATAAACATTCACTCGCACCCTAGAATCCTTGAAACCCTTAAGCCTTACCAAGCCACAACCCGGTTGGATCATGACATTGGGGTCCTGACTCTAGGTCAAGAACACCTTGTCCCACACTCAACGTTACCACCACCAATGCCCCAGCCTACCTTATGTACCCCGTGAAGAGAAACTTCATGGAGTACTTGGTCACATTGCTTGTCACTTTTACTTGGTGACCTACTCGTCTAACTGAAGATGGAAGAAGAATCATTCAGCTGGTTAGGAAACATTTGAAGACCGCCATGCCAAGGAGGAAGGACTGTACCAACCACCGTCGTCAAGAAGTAAACCTCCGTGTTGAAGACCAGGTGTATCTGCAAGCCACTCCTCTCTAAGGAACCAAGCATTTCCTTGACAAGGAGACCCACACCAAGATTCATCGGCTCCCTTCGAGATCACTCCAAGATTTAACAACCCCCTATGAGATCACTACAAGACAAAGAGAAGACAGTTACCAGCTAGAGTTGCCACCAAAGTTACCTGATGTGCACAACGCTTTCCATGCATCACAACCCCGGAAGTGTTTCCAACTTCCTAACTTGCCCGATCTCTACGAGGGCATTGACCACCGAGCCATCGACCCCTAGCCCAATCTAACCTACCGCGAGCCACCCATTAGCAACCTGGATCAAGAACAGTGTCATACACGAAGCCACACCATCAAGTACTTCAAGCTCAATGGAGCACTACACGGAAGCAGAAGCAACATGAGGACTTGAAGACTACCCCGGATCCAAGTTTCTGTATCCCTTTCCGCGCCTAGTTTGGGAATCTCGGGGACGAGATTCTTGTAAGGGGGGTAGGTCTGTCACACCCTGATTTTCATGGCACAACACTTGAGCTAATAAATCATGATAAAGTGTGGTTTGACAAAAACTTTTGTAACAATTGGCTTTTATTTGGAGTTGGTTTTCTCTTTGTGTTTTTCAAGTGCTCTTTAAAGTCAACACAACTCCACCTTCTATACCTCATCTCCTTGCCCCAAACTTCTACCCAATGATCATGCCATGTGTATAGAGCAATATGGAATTTTCTTACAAAAATAATTTGGCCAAACAGTATTTTGAAAAATTAGTATTCAAAAAACCCCTGAATTGAGGTTTGCACTGCAAGTACTTCATTTGTGGTATGAAAATTATTTCAAAGAGTATATTTGAAACCTATTAGATATAGGACTTCCATAAGCCACAAAAATATAATTTTAAAAGTTATTTTCCTATTTTATTTAAAAGCTTTTTCTTAAGGCCAGAAATGGTCTTTAATAGGGAAAAATTATTTTATTGTTTTAAAAATATTTGACAAAAATCAGGGAACCTCAGTGGGCATATATTTCCCATATATAAGAGTTTCTACACATGGTCATGTTCAAAATATTGGACAAAACCTCCCAAAACCATTTCTGCCCATTTCAAGGATTTGAAATATTTCTACTAGAAATATTTTCATAAAAATCCAAGGAAAATCCAGCAAGTCACAAATGCATATTTTGATCACCTTGCAAAGCCTCATGTCAATTAAAGTCATTTTGGTTCACCAAAATGCCCCAAAACCCTCTCTGGCCAGAATCAAATTTGAACAACTTTGTACTACCAACTTTCTCTCCTTGACCCAAACTTTTGTGAGCACGTTCACATGACCAAATGAGGGCACTACACCATGTGGTTCATCAAGGGGAAGTGATTGGCTTAACTAGATCTACACAAATTCATTTCTCTAATTTCTAGGGTTTACAAAAGTTGCATTGGCAACTTTGCCCAAATAAGCTCCAAATTGGTGGAAGGCCCTAATTATATGTGTCATTTCACCCTCTGGAGTCTCATGGCAAATGGAGATCATCTACTTGCCCAAACCATTATCAAACACCTTCTGCCACTTTACCAAAATCCCATTTTTGACCTCTTCCACTAATCTCCATGGGCTCAACTTTGTACCGCAGATGCTCCTGACCCTCTCCTACCTCCAGTAACTCTCCCCTGGCCATTGATCAACGATTAAGAGGTGAAACACCCCCATTTACCTCCCTGGACAGCAACTTCCCTCTCTCCCTCAACTTCCCTCCTCACTCCAGTGGCTCCCTAGGGCGTCCAAGGCCATATCCCACTTCTTTACTTCCCCCTAGAGCTACCAGACACCTTTGGCCGTGACCACATTGCATAGAAAATGGCCATGCTGGCCATTTGGGCGCTCTGGAGCGCGCTACAGTGCGCTCCCGCACTGTAGCCGCAACCTTCCAACCGCCTCCGGCCACCTCGGGCCTCCCCAGTGCGCCCGACGATGCGCCTCAATGTCTGTGACACGCCCCGCCTCTGTCCCCCTCCTGCTTCTCCCTCCTCTCACAATAGCTCGTACGCGCGCCGGCCGCCTGAGAGCTCCAATGAGCAAACTCACACGCGCGGTGCCCCTGGCCCCCCTGCTCTCTATATTCTCTCCCCTAGCTTTGGACCGAATCCAAGAACGCCCCAGACACGACACGACGAGCTCCAGTGACCCGTGGCGACGGCAACGAGCTCGCTGGCACACGAGCCCTTGGTGGACCATCGCCCACCTATTTAAAGGCCACCCCCGACCCTATCTCGTCTCCAACTGCCCTCTGTCCCTCCCCTGGACCACCCAGACAGCGCCATTCTTCCTGCCGTGCCCCCATCCACCTCCAAGGCCGAAGCCGAGCCGCCATCCATCGCCTAAATTGGCGACGCCCGAGCACCGTCCCCTCCACCTATGCGTCCCAATCCATCTTCCCCGACCCCCCGAAGCTCTTCCGCACTCCGGTTACTTCTCCCTGTGGCTGTAGTGTCGTGCCCACCATCACCGCCGGCCTCATCCGCCGCGGCCAACACCCTGCTCTGCCCGGTGCCCCTGGGCGATCGTGCCACCCACGGTTGGACGCGGCCAGGTCCCCTGGGCATGCCGGTGGGCAGAGCATCACTGGAGACGCCTTGTGGCATCGACAAGTCGCCGCTGACGTTGCCCCTTGCCTCTGCTCTGTACGAGCGGGAGGTTGGGGATGAACCCGACAGGTGGGCCCCGCGCGTCAGCGACCCAGCGGCTGGGGCTCGCCGCTTAAGTGCAGACGGGCCGGGAGAAATGCGCCTCCGACGTCACCTCTCGCCACCCGTGCGGCTAAGCCACTAGGCCGGCCCACTGCTAAACTGCGCCAAGTGCGCAGTATGGGTATAAATTCCCCCCTCCTTTGTCTTTTTCTTTTTCCTAAAACTTGTAAAATCTCCCAAATAATCATATTACCTCCAAATTTGATGATTCAAATTTCTAGTAGCTCGTAAAATCATGATCTATCTCATGGAGAAATTTGCACATTTTTCCAGAAACTTTTCTTCACAAACATTTATCAAATCTTGTTTTTCCATTTCTGTGATAAACTTTAGAAAATCACAGAGAGCTCAAAATTGATCCATATGCCATGATTCAAATTCCTAGATGCTTATAAGTTCATAACTTAGTTTATGAACATTTTTATTAATACTTTCTGTACCCCACAAAATAAGGAGCCATTTCTTCATATTTTTCAACTTTGCCAATTCATAGGATAATCATTTGAACTCCAAATCCAGTAAAACCAACTCCAAGAGGCTTCTAAAATCATGCTTTGTTAAATGGGTGCCTTTGCTAATTTTTCAATATAATGTTTCTGTGCAAATCCATAAACCCCTTGATTCCATCATATCGAAATGTTTATAAATATCCATTGATCCACTTCCAATGAAATCACCTTGCTCATTACTCATATGACCAAAGGTATCCTAGAAAAGTCCAACTCACATTTTTAGAGCACTTTTATTTTTTTTGCCTTGTCATGTTGCTTATTATGGTTGTTTTCGATGATAGTTGACGAAGTAGACGAAATGCTCGGAGTTGGACCAGAGATATTTGAAGACCTCGAAGACTTTGTTAAAACAGGCAAGCAGCCCTTTGACCACTTTTATTGCTTGCATCAGAGACATGATACTGTGGTAACCACATGGGGTGGTTTGCCACCATTACTTCCTCGTTGATACTTGCATTGTGCATGACCCTACCTTCCTATGAGGGTTATGCCGGTGGGAGTAGATAGGATTCTAAAGTAGATGCTACGCAAAAAGGGACGGGTATATGCATGGTGAAGGAGACAAAGTATTTTCAAAAGACTTTTCGAAAACCCCGTCGGGTGCCACTCATGCCCGAGGGAGATGATGAGATGGGTAACTACTTGATGACGAAGTGGTGTACCGAGGCAAGTGTGTGTGTGTGTTGTTTTGGAAAACGGATTAGATTTAAGATTTGTCGACTGTCCCAACCTTACATGCGCAACCACTCTACCCTTCTAGGGGAAAGGGCATTATTGATTACCTAGGCCGATACTAGCTTGGAGCCCGCATTACTAGTGACGGGGGAGAGTTGGTGCTCTCTCTCGGGACGGGGCCGTGCCAGGTGGGGCGGCCATGACTGTTTTTCAGGGCACCGGATACATCGTTGCGTCCCCTCTCAGATGTTACGATCTCAAGTGAGTCTCGTATGATGTACATCATGAGGATACGGAACAACGAGTGGACTCCTTGTTAGTGTCGTCTAGGGAAAGATAGTGATCGGGTGCTTACCACGGGTACTTGAGGTACTACGGGTCGTGGAAGACACGGAAGTTCCCCGGATCTTGTGGGTAAAGTGTGCAACCTCTGCAGAGTGTAAAACTATTCGAATAGCCGTGTCCATGGTCAAGGACAGTTGGGCGGTGCTGCTTAGACTACGTCCAGAGTTTTACAAACTATATGTGTGTGTTGATAAAACTACTTGGGTCAAGTGAAGGGACTGGACATGATTGAGTTGGGTTGATGCCCACTCTATTTATGTTGATGTCTGTAACCTGTCCTCATGGTTACTTGAATTCTCCTGATGCATGTATTACAAGTTTTTGAACATGTCATTGCACTCAAAACTAGCTTTCTGCAAAAACTTACCTATATCATGCATTGTTACATCTTGGACCAAAACATGGGTTGCTTGCGAGTACATTCAAAGTACTCATTGGCTTGCCACTAGTTATTTTATTGGCCAGGCATGAAAGAACAGGATATAATGAAGAGTACCTTGGTGACGAACATGCGAGCTAGGACGCTTCCTAGTCAGAATGCCTGTAGGGTTAAGGCAGATGGCATGGCTCCAAGTTGTTATTGAAGATTTCCGCTGCGATGATACACTCAAGACTTGACCATAATGGTCCTACTTGTGTAAATCGGTATGTATGGATGTAAGACTCTTGTTATTCAGCTTCTGTGTGTCCAGTGAGCATTGATCTCTGGGATCACTGTACACGTGCATTCGGTGATCTCGACTTATGAGTCGGGGTCCCCACAATGTGCGAGGCCTTTCTCCGCGTCCCGCCGCACTTTGGCTTATGGCTGAAGGTTTTTAATGAGAAGCCCAAGGTAGTGAGCGACGAGCATGCTGAATGCGGAGGCGCCATGGTGAGCAAGATGCCCACATTACATGGCCAACATGTACTTTCAATGAATCCATCAAGAATTGGCAGCAGCAGTGGTTTTACATCACCGAGCCGCGTGGCAAGGAATGGGCCACTGCTCTAGAGTTCAGATCCGGAGCCCCGCTGCGACTTACGTCCTGGCCCAAGAAGGGCCTGAACTGGGGTTCGTCTGACGAGCTATCGGAGCTCCAGACGCGCGTCCAAGACTTGGAAGACAAGAACATCAAGCTCGTCAATGTAGTCCAGGTGATGTTAGTTCGCCGGATTCTACCTTGTCAACACCGAGCTTGCAATTTATGGGAGTTCGACCCGGCCAAGCACAAACCTTGCTAGGGCTCTTCGGCTTGTCGCATAAAGACATCTGGAAGGTGCTTTTCAATTTCGGCAAATCATGGCCATACTCTGCCGAGGACCGCGGGTACCAACTGTCCCGCCCTACAAGTTCGGTAAGTGATTGTTTGTTGACAATTCATATGTTTTATTCATGTATCCTTAGGAAAATGCTTGATGTGTTTCCCCCAAATTCCCTAGGGCTAGGCGAAGAAGGCGGGGCGGATCTACTGTCCGGCCCCACTGCCAGAAGAACCGGCCGGCACACTTTTGATGAAGATGCTGGTCCCGGTGCCTTACAAGGCACCAAAGAAGAAGGCCGAAAAGGAGGCCAAGAAGACCAGGGGCGGCCACCGTCGTCGTGGCGCTTCGGACACAAAATCCGAAGACTCCAATGCCCATTAGGAGACGAATCCCCCGCGGGGGGAAGAAAGAAAAGGACGGCCTCCACATCCTTGGAGGCCGAGTCGCCTAAGAGGGGAAAAACTCCTCTTCAAGAGGAGTCCACCACTGCCGCCGATAGCAGCTCGGAGTGCGATCCCAGGGGCCAAGCCCCTGGTGAACCTGTGAGTATAAAATCCAAACACGCTCATGTGTCCAGACTTGTCATGGCATGATATTTTAATCCGAGCTGTACTTTTTTCAGTCCAGCGAGGTCCCGGGCCGAACAATCCTCGTCAGAGGATTTGCTGGGTTCGGATGCAATGGAGAGCGGGACACCCCTGAAGGCCCCCTCCCCCAAACATATGAATGAAACCGAGGTTTCGTCCCAGAAGGACCCAGGTCACGGAGGGGGGGGGATCGCAATGGCGGCACCAGGAGGCCAGACTTCAGGGTCCGGACACACGGGAGAGAAGGCTCCCGTGGACGTCGACGGTAGGGGTTATCTTGAATCCGGCCCCCAGCCGGACATGATTCTGGAGACCCATAAGGCCCCAGGGTCAGGCAGGCGGCCTTCGTCAGCTGAAGGAGGTGTGTCTGTTACACCGGCAACCTCTGTCCAACCAGAGGTGCCGGATGCTTTATTGGCGGTGCTGAAGGGTGCCTCCATCGTTGATGAACACCGTGCCCTTATGGGTGCGGTGATTGAGAAGATTCAGTCTGCTGAGAGTGGACTGAATGAATCTCGTATCAGCCTCATAAGAGGCTTTGAGGTATGTTTTATGAGGTGTGGAAGAATGTCATGGTATAGATAGCAGCCCCTGATACACTGTTCGGTGAAAGAAAGAACCAGACAAAGGATCAAATTTATGTTTGCAGGAGACTCACTTGATGACATCTATCAGTCTTTTTAATAAGCAGGTGTCTGTAGTGACTGCCGCCTCTCATGCTATGAAAGTATACGGACTGAGGCATAGTCTAGAGCGGGCCGAAGGAGAACTTGACCAAGTGAAGAAACAGCTTGAGGATAACCAAGGTATGCAGAAACCTTGTTTATTTAGCACAAATGAATAAGTGTGCATGATGAAAATATTTTTTTAGTGTGCTCTAGGGGCGACGGCCGAAATTGAGGCTCTTAAAAAGGTTGTGGCCAAAGCCGAGACGAAGGCAGCCGCAGAGCAGGCTCTCCGTGAGAAACACGAGGCCAAAGTTATTGAGGCTGAGCGAGAGCTTCAAGAGGCCGTGAAGAAATGCGAGACCTTGGAGCAGAGTTTCGCAGGGAAAGAATCCGAACTCTCCCCGGCTTGCCAAGCCGCAAGTGATGCCCGGGGGAAGCCCAAGGTGCCCTAAAGGAAATCCAGGAGGCCAGGAATATTGCGGCTGGTAAGGTTTTTTCTATACAAAGCGGGTATTTGAAAGGAGAAAATCAAGTTGAGAGATTAAATTCTGATTTCTCCAGGGGTATTTGCGGAGCTGCCATGCAGCATATCTTATGCCGCCCAATTCTACCGAGCTGAAGAGAGGAATACTGCGGATAAGCTCTTCTAGATGTAGTATCTGGCGCCGAATTATCCGGTGCCATTTTCTAATCAACTGAAGCAGTTGGTCGAACTGCATAAGGCGGCTGAGCTTGCAATGAAGGATTTGATTATCCGGCTGTGGCCCGCCGAGCCGATTCCGAGCAGTTACTTTGGGCTTGTGAAGCGGCTTGTGAGTGCCTACCCTCGACCCGAAGTCATCAAGTGGTCGGTCTGCATAGAAGGTTCACGAATGGCCATTGCCTACGCAAAGGTGCATTTGGGGAAGATGGATGCGGAAAAGCTGATGACCGAGGGACCACCGGATGGAAAGGAGCCCCGCAAGCCCGAGCTGTATTATGAAGGTGTCATGAAAGGAGCCCGCAATGCACCAAGGACATTATATTTCCATGAATACGGTCAAGTTTGTCCTTTGTTATATTTGAACAAGATCATTTTTATCATTTATTGCTTGTCGTTTGAAAGTTTTTCCTCTTGTGTGGCTGTTTTATATATTAATCCTGAGCGTTGGCCAGTAGTCGGCTTCTGCCCCCATGTAGTAAGTACGGGGGTGTTCGGGATAAACCTGAACACTCTTTATCCCAGTTTTGGGTCACTGAGGGAGGTGTTCAGCACAGCGAACCAGGCAATTAGACTATAGGGCTTTATCACTCTCACTTAGCCATAGGCGTTTTAAAAGGAAGGTAGGCGCAGCCCCTAGGGTTCGGAAGATCGCACGAGGGGCTTTTCAGGTGCTTGATCGAAAGAAAAGCCGATCCCTTGCACGCTGCATTGGTTATGGCATTATGCGGAAGAAATCCTTAAAGATTTTACAACCTCTCGAACAGCTGACCAGCTCTCACTTCATCATGACAGTCAGTTTTCGGCTTTCTCTACTGAGGTGCTGGTCCGGAAGAACCGGGACACAATCGCAGTAGTTCTCCTTGTGCTACCTTAGCCGATATAGCGGACCGTAAGGTACTAAAACATAGGAGCCGGGCAAACCCAACTATTGACCCAAGACATGATTCGGAGCTGATGCATATAATGCTAAAAGTTTGGGGTGCCGAACTGCCGTGAAGGTGTTCGGACTTTATTGCCATATTATGGGTATAAAGAAGCCCCTGGCATATTGAGGCATAACGCGAAATGCCGCTGCCTTTTGACAAAATAGTTTTTATAAGAAAAAGCAGCAGACGAGCATCATATAAACTCACATGTTGTATTTCAATAATACGTCAATGCGTATGAGTACAGGTAATGTGATAAAAACAAATATGACTGCAGAACCTGCTGATAACAGACGGGAGGAAGTTGTATGCGGATCCGGAGTGTGGCCAGATGATCGTACAGGGGAATATCTAGAGATTCCCTTACGCGCTTGAACTGTCTTCACGCCATCCATCCTGGCCTACGCAGAGGTGAACCTGCAAAGAAAATGTAAGAAATGGTTTAGTGCCACAGAGCGGTTGAGCCGCGGTATGTGGCTTGTCTTAACTTTTTGCCAGAGTGTTTTTAGTTAACCTCTGGGCGAGCCGGGCTGTCCTGTGGCGCAGTAGTTCAGACTCCTTTGGCGGTGTCCGGGAGCTGGGCCTTGCCATTAACCGTGATGACGCCACGCGGACCGGGCATCTTGAGTTTACGGTAGGCGTAATGTGGCACCGCATTGAACTGAGCGAATGCGGTTCGTCCGAGCAATGCCTGATAGTCACTGTGAAAGGGGACGATGTCTAAGACTAACTCTTCGGTAAGGTAACTATCCGGAGATCCGAAGACCACTTTCAGTGTGATCGAGCCCGTGCAACAGACCTCTGCACCTGGTATGACACCCTTGAAGGTGGTTTTTATGGGCTTGATCCTTGAGGGGTCAATGGCCATTTTGCGGATTGTATCCTGATAGAGCAGGTTCAAGCTGCTACCACCATCCATGAGGACTCGTGTAAGGTGGAATCCGTCAATGACGGGGTCGAGGACCAATGCGGTCGAACCGCCATGACAGATACTGGTAGGATGGTCCCTGCGATCGAAAGTGATCGGACAAGAGGACCATGTATTGAGCTTTGGGGCGACTAGCTCCATTGCGTAGACGTCCCTTGGTTCACGCTTATGCTTAGGAATATTGGTTGCATATATCATATTCATCGTTTTCACCTGGGGAGGGAATTTCTTTTGTCCTCCTATATTCGGTGATCGGGGCTCTTTGTCATCATTGTCTCTTTGGGACCCCTACCTCTTGTTTTCGTCACCTGACCTGCCGGCTTGTCTGAAGACCCAGCATTCTCTATTGGTATGATTGGCTGGTGTTCCTGGGGTGCCATGAATTTGGCATGGATGGTCGAGTATGCGATCCAAACTGGATGGGCCTGAATTGTTTTTGTTGAATGTCTTTTTCCGCTGATCAGACTTGGAGCCATTGAATCCAGCATTGACTGCCGTGTCCTCGGCACTATCACCGTTTTTACGACGCTTGTGTTTCTTGCCGTGGTTTTTTGTTGCTATCCCTGGTTTTTGATGTGCCAGGCTTGCTTGCTGTGTTGTTGCTACGAGCCAACCAGCTATCCTCGCCCGCACAAAAGCGGGTCATGAGTGTTGTGAGGGCTGCCATGGACTTTGGCTTTTCTTGGCCGAGATGTCTGGCAAGCTACTCGTCACGGATGTTATGCATAAAGGCCGCTAGGGCTTCGGCATCCGGACAGTCGACAATTTGGTTCTTTTTAGTTAGGAACCGGGTCCAAAATTTCTTGGCTGACTCTCCGGGCTGTTGGGTTATGTGACTTAAGTCATCAGCATCCAGTGGTCGCACATAAGTGCCTTGGAAGTTGTCAAGGAATGCGTCTTCTAGGTTCTCCCAACTCCCGATGGAGTTTGCCGGCAAGCTATTTAGCCAATGCCGAGCCGGTCCCCTGAGTTTAAGTGGGAGGTACTTGATAGCGTGTAGATCATCTCCGCGGGCCATGTAAATCTTCTAGCCATATGGCGGGGTCTGTAGTACCATCGTATGATTCCATGTTCACGGGTTTAAACCCTTCTGGAATTCATGATCCATTAGTTCATTAGTGAAGCACTGGGGGTGTGCGACACCGTTGTGCCGGGCTACGTTGTATTTGGTCCGTCAGGTCTTTTGTTTATTGATCCGGCATGACGGTCATCGTCACGCGTTGTGGCGTGCCCCCGTGATCCATAGATCGATCTTGACTGTCCTACTTTGTTTTCCAATACGTCTCACAGGTCCTTCATGTAGCCCCGGGCCTTTGTATTGTTGTTTGATTGGCGACAAGGTGTGGTCTGGACTTCGGGCTGGTACGCCGCTTTGTCTCGGCCACAGTGTGGCTGGTTAGCCGCATCATGCGCTGGTAGTGTGGGCTTTAACGCCTCCTGCTCGAGTCGAGGTAGGAACCTGCACTTTGGGTAACTTTTGGTAGGGCGCTCGAGTCCGTATTCCTTGGCAGCCAGGACCTCGGTCCATCTATCAGTTAGCAGATCTTGATCAGCTTGAAGCTGTTGCTGCTTTTTCTTCAGGCTTTTTGCAGTGGCTATAAGCCGGCGCTTGAAGCGCTCTTGCCCGACAGGATCCTCAGGCATGATGAATTCTTCGTTGCCGAGGCTCACTTCATCTTCGGAGAGAGGCATGTAATTATCATCCTCTGATTCTCCATCTGTTGTCTGTTTGTTAGGGCTAGCGTGCCCATCCTCTTGCTCGGCCTGCTCGAAGCCTGACTGGGCAGGATTATTTTCATCTTCGGCACCATCTGGATTGTTATCTCTTGTGTCGGTATCACTATTTTTGCTATGGCGGGGCTTGGAGCGGCGCCTATGACGCCGGTGCCTAGATTGCTTCTCCAAGGGGTTATCTTCCGTTGCCTCATCGCCATTGAGGGAGTCCTGGATTAGGGGGTATCCGGACAGCCGGACTATGTACAACGTCCGGACTATTGAAGGGTGAAGATACAAGACTCAAGACTTCGGCCCGTGTCCGGATGGGACTTTCCTTGGCGTGGAAAGCAAGCTTGGCGATCCGGATATTATATTTCCTTCCTTATAACCGACTCCATGTAAACCCTATCCCACTCCGGTGTCTATATAAACCGGACAGGTTGGTCCTTAGAAGGCCGATCACAATTACATTCATACCATCATAGGCTAGCTCCTAGGGTTTAGCCTCTACGATCTCGTGGTAGATCTACTCTTGTACTACCCATATCATCAATATTGATCAAGCAGGAAGTAGGGTTTTACCTCCATCGAGAGGGCCCGAACCTGGGTAAACACCTGTGTCCCTTACTTCTTGTTACCATCAGCCTTGACGCACAGATCGGGACCCCCTACCCGAGATCCGCCAGTTTTGACACCGACATTGGTGCTTTCATTGAGAGTTCCTCTGTGACGTCACCACAAGGCTTGATGGCTCGACTCGTCTTCAAGGACGACATTATTTCAGAGGGAGCTCTGGCTGTAGACCAGACGCTCCGGCTCGGCGGCTTTATCATGGCCGCCCCGTCGGCGATAGAGTCGACAACGGCCTCTCGGGTCATCAATCATAACCTTCGGGTCTGTTCGGAGCTTGCCAAATAGATGGATCCAATGGAGCTCTCCTCCTTTAATGAACTCTTGGATCGCATCGCCGCGCTGGGAGTCGCTACGAACTACGACCGGATTGGGCTTAAACCCGATCGAAGGGACATCAGATCCCCGCCGGCCACCCATGAGATAGCGATTGTGGAAGAACCACACGCGGATCGTCCCCCAGCTTTGAGGACGAATTATGTTCGGATCGCCGAACTCCTTGAGCTGAAAATCTTCTCAGAGGACAACTTGCCCCAGGTCCCGGACTTAGGATCGGGCATTGGGCCGAAGAAATATGGTAGCATCCCGGATTCCAAGTTGTTGGGCTCGGAACCGCCCGCGCCCCTGGGCGTTAGATCGGATCATAATCCGAATTCTGCTAACAACACTTATTTGGACTTAAACTGTCTCTCCTGCATCAGGTAAGAGCCCCAGGAGACGGTACATCATTACTGGGCCAGATTCCTCCTTTTACTCAACAAGGTTAAGGACTGCCGCGAGGAGAACATGGTCTCACTCTTCAGCAAAAACTGCACGGACGAAGGGCTCGTCATTGCTATAAGCCGCCACAAGGTAATACGTTTCGTGAACTTGGCAACCATAGTACATAAGTACTGTGCAATGGAGAGCGCTTGTAAGACCCAAACAGAATTTTGGGATAGTACCACTCTCACTAAGACCTTTGTCCGAACCAAACGGACGAACTCTCGTTAGACGTCCAATCCAATCCCGAAGAAACCGAAGCCCACCCTAGGGCGGGGATCCGTATTGGAAGAATGGCTCGACGGGCCATGTAAGCTCCACAGTACGCCGGATATAATGCCAACTCATAGCCTTAGGGCATGTTGGATACTCCGGCAGATGGCAAAAAGTGGCGAGGATCTTCTTGCGAGCCATGAAGCAGAACAATATCCTGCCCACGGACACAATATGGTACTAACAGTCTTCGAGAATTTCGCCTCAAACAACAGGCGCAAGCGGGCTCACCGAACCTCTGCGGAAATTTGCTATGTGGCAAAGATGAACCCCTGGAACGACACGGCTATAACTTTCAACGCCAGTGACGAACCTCGATTCCATACTGTCCGGGCACCGCCCGCTCTGGTCCTTAGCCCAATCGTGTACGGCTTCCGGCTAACCAAAGTACTCATGGACGGCGGAAGCGGGTTAAACTTGATCTATGAAGAAACGCTCAACAAAATGGAGATTGATAAAGGCTGCATTGAGCAAAGCAGCACCACCTTCAGGGGAATCCTCCCCACTCGGGAAGCATGGTGCACGGGAAAAATCACACTCGATGTGGTATTCGACACTTCGGAAAATTATAGGTCCGAAGAAATCTAATTCCAAGTGGCTCCCTTCAGCAGCGGATACCATGCCCTTCTAGGGCGGGACGCGTTTACAAGCTTTCAAGCTGTACCCCATTACGGGTACATGAAGCTTAAAATGCCCGGGCCCAACGGAATCATCACTCTAGCCAGTGATCCGAACGTCACACTCCGCGCCGAAAATAAAACCGCAGCACTAGCCCTGGAAGCATTATCTGAAGCCCTGGCAGCCGAAGAATTAACAACACCACAGGCCACCGTGGACAGGGATGACGTGATACTCGACAAATGACCCAAGTCCACCTCATTTAAACCTGCAGACGAGATAGCCAAATTCCAGGTCCACCCAACGGATCCCACGAAGACAGCATCCATCGGAACACAATTGAGCCCCGCGATGGATGCCGCACTACGAGATTTCTTACGCGGGAATTGGGACATTTTTGCCTGGCACCCTTAGGACATACCAGGCATCCCACGCCGGCTGGCCGAACACTGCCTAAACATACTAAAGGGATACAAACTGGTCAAATAGACCCTGAGGCGGTTTTCAGAACCCAAACGGCAGGCCATGGGGGAAGAGCTAGCCATGCTACTTGAGGCCGGATTCATCAGAGATATTAAACATCCGGATTGGCTGGCGAATTTGGTAATGGTGCCAAAGAAGGACAAATCCTGGCGCCTTTGCGTCGACTTCAAAGACCTAAACTATGCTTGCCCCAAGGATCCCTTTCCCCTCCCTCGCATCGATCAAATCATTGATGCCATAGCTGGACACGACTCGCTGTATTTTCTTGAAGCATACTCTGGATACCATCAAATAAAGATGGTAGAGTCTGACCAAGCTACAACATCTTTTATAACGCCATATGGCCCTTTTTGCTTCAACACTATGCCCTTCCGGCTCAAGAATGCCGGCGCAACCTATCAACGCATGATCCAAACATGCCTAGAGAAACAAATCGGCAAAACAGTGGAAGCATATGTGGACGACGTTTTCATAAAAACCAGACACGTCGAAACCCTAATAGATGACTTGAGGCTCACATTCGATAACCTCCGGACATACGACATCAAGTTGAATCCGGAAAAATGTGTTTTCGGTGTCCCTTCGGGGAAGCTCCTGGGCTTCATTGTTTCTAATACAGGAATAGAAGCGAATCCAGCAAAAATCCAAGCCCTGTCGCAGTTGGCCATACCAACAAACCTCAAGCACATCCAGAAGCTAGCAGGATGCGTGGCCGCTTTGAGCTGCTTTATATCAAGGCTAGGAGAAAAGGCATTGCCTCTTTACTGCCTCCTTCGGCGCACCGAACACTTTCCATGGACGGATGCAGCCGCGGCCGGACTCGATGAGATAAAGACCTTATTAGCCAGTAATCCGGTCCTAACAGGGCCAAACATCGGCGAACCTACGCTACTATACATAGCTGCAACAAATCAAGTGGTAAGCGCAGTGCTCGTCGTCGAATGAGAGGTGGACGGATACAAATTCCCGCTTCAAAAGCTGGTTTACTACGTATCAACGGTCCTCACCCCATGTTAATCCCGATACCCGCACTACCAAAAAATAGCATACGCAGTCTTCATGGCATCTCGGAAGCTAAGACACTACTTCCAAGAGTGTTCGATTACCGTCGCCTTCGAAGTACCACTCAATGACATAATTAATAACCACGATGCTACGGGCCGGATTGCTAAATGGGCTATCGAGCTCCTGTCGTTCGACATAACATACAAACCAGGGCGGGCCATTAAGTCGCAAGTATTGGCTGACTTTGTCACCGAATGGACAGAAGCCGAACTCCCTAAAGAGTACGGCGCATATTCCAACTGGATCATGCACTTTGACGGCTCCAAAATGCTGGCCGGACTGGGAGCAGGGGTAGTCCTGACGTCTCCCACTGGGGACACGTTCCAGTACGTCCTAGAAATATTATACACAGACTCCAACAATGCGGCCGAATATGAGGCCATGTTACATGGTCTTCGGATGGCAGTCTCTATGGGCATCCAAAGCCTGGAAGTGCCCGGGGATTCGAACCTCGCAATATCACAAATAAACAGAGACTTTGACGCCAAGGATCCGAAAATGGCGGCCTATCATAACGCCGTCCTCAAAATGTCAGCTCGGTTCGAGGGGCTCGAATTCCACCACGTGGCTCGAGAAAACAGTCAAGCGGCGGACGTCCTTGCCCACATCGGCGCCAAACGCGACCCTGTCCCACCTAATATATTCCTGGAAAGGCTGTTCAAGCCATCGGTAGTATGGGAAGGGGAGTCCGGCAATACCAGCACGGATCCGAATACACCCCCAGATTCCGAACCATCCGACACAATCGGAGGCTCTGCCACCGAAATAACACTATCGGCCCACAAAATAATGGTCGTAATCGCCCCGTGGACCGAGCCATTCTTGGCTTACCTAAATAGGCAGGAGCTCCCCGAAGACCAAAATGAAGCATGCTGCATAGTCCGGTGTTCTAAATCTTACAAGGTCCACGAAGGGGAACTCTACAACAAAACCGTGACTGGAGTGCTCCAAAGGTGCATCTCCGAAGAGGAAGGGCGACAACACCTGGCTGAAATTCACACTGGACTGGGCGGACACCACGCCGCAGCTCGATCGCTAGTCAGCAAAGCCTTCTGTATAGGCTTCTATTGGCCGACGGCCCGAGCAGACGCACATGACCATGTCCAACATTGCATCGGCTGCCAGCTCTTCGCCAATCAGAGTCATATGCCCCCTACCACTCTCCAAACAATCCCCATAACTTGGCCTTCGCGGTGTGGGGGCTAGATATAGTCGGCCCCCTTAAAGGGGGAAGCCATAAGAAAAAATACGTATTGGTCATGGTGGACAATTTCACCAAATGGATCGAAGCCAAACCAGTTAAAACAGCCGAATCCGGACCAGTAATAGACTTCATATTCGGGGTTGTACACCGGTACGGTGTCCCCCATAGCATCATCACTGATAATGGCTCAAATTTCACAGCCGATGAAGTGAAAACTTGGTGCAGCAAAATGGGCATTAAGCTCGACTACGCTTTCGTCTACCACCCTCAAACAAACGGCCAGGTCGAACGGGCAAATGGTCTTATCATGAGTGGCATAAAACCCAGATTAGTGCGATCTTTAACAGAGTCGGATACACACTGGGTAGAGGAGCTCGACTTCGTACTCTGGGGGCTGCGGACCACACCGAATCGAACCACCGGATACACACCATTTTATGGTGTATGGTGCGGAAGCAGTACTACCCTGCGACATAATACATGATTCGCCACGCGTACGCATGTACGAAGAGAAGGAAGCCGAGTTAGATCGGCAGGATAACTTGGACGCCCTGGAGGAGGAGCGCGATGTCGCAAAAGCTTGTTTCGCATTCTATCAGCAGCACGCTCGGCGATATCAAAGCAGAGAAGTGTGGGCAAAAACTTACAGTATTGGCGAGCTCGTTATACCCTAACGGAGAAGAAGAAGGACAAACTCAAACCCAGATGGGAAGGTCCCTTCGTCATCGACAAAGTTCTCACCGGAGGAGCGTACCGCCTACGTAATGCATCTGACAACAGACTCGAGCCGAACCCATGGAACGCGGCTAGACTCCGGAGATTCTATGCCTAACGTCGAACGAAGTGTTCATCTCCTCACCCCTCCTTTTTAATTATGCCCCGCCACTATTTCTCTCCTTTCTCGACCCTCTTTCCATCCACACAAAGTATTTAATACAGTGCAGACTCCCGGATTATCCCGGCCATACCATGTGTGCAAGCTGTATCAGGGGGCTTCCTATTCGGAAGCTAGATATAATTACTTTAATGGCTTTTTGCCCATCACATATGCGTCCTTTCTCCATATGTGCCTTTTCTTCACCATTATATGCATCGATATGACTTAAGATGTGGCCAAGCTGGGTTGCCTGGCTCTTGTGTTTATGCCCTATGTTCCCGTTAATTCAGCTACGGCATAAGGGGAGCACCTCTGCGATTGTTACTGCCGGTTGAGCCGGATGTGTACCTCAGACTGGGTGAAGCCGAAAGCTAGTTTCTTTAAGAGAATATTCGATCGGTGAACAAAGGATGTATTCGTTGGTTACAACAAAGAACCCCAGAAGCTTTGTATCCTGCGCCATCGAGCATAGTCCAGGCATGTGCATCAACACATGGATACCTAGGGAAAGGAACCCCTAATGGAACTATTCTCCCTAGAAGATGTTTCTTGCCATCCATGCAATATAACATAACTAGTTGGGTACTTGGCTGTTCAAGCACCAATGACACCTACGCCTGGTCTCCAAGCATGCCCCAGTTTTCGCATAACCGAGCAGGTATTCGGACACACCCCGAACTATAGGGTCCGGGGGCTGAAGCGAAAGGGTCCGCCATGACAAATGATTTCAATCCGACTAGAGGCTACTTCTACCAATTAATTTATAGAGTCACTCAGAATGACTATATTCCTCCTCTATACCATCTAACAGGTTATCTAGCCTACAATCCTGCTGAGAATACTTAGCGGCTAATGCTACCTGGTCATACACCAGGCTAATGGGAATTTCTTGCCCATCGGGCCCCGCCGGTCCCACTTCGGCCATATGGTTAGGGTCCAGCTTGGTGTAGCGCGTCTTCACCATCACCTAGGCTTCTCTCGCTCCTTGCCGGCAGGCTGATATCTTCCACAGATGGAAGCACCGTCGGGCTCCTTGGAGCAGGTCCGCAAGCTCCCCCATGCCATTTGGTAGTAGGCTTGATGGCCACAAGGCCTGTGCAACGCCGTGCATCACCTGCAGGGCACGCTCGTGCATCTGCGACAGCTCTTGCAGCAAATCACCTGCAGACGAGGGCATCTCCTCTTCAGGGCGACCTGTTAACATTCCTGCAAGGAAAAATCTTTTTAATAAACTTCCTCGCCAAACTATCAAATAGTTCGCTTGCGTTCTTACCATAAATGCCGCGACAAAGTTTTTTGTTCTCCTTCACGGAGTCCGCTAGTTGTGCGCGGACGTCCTTTAATTCCACGTCCAAATGAATATTGGCATCATGAAGCTTGTTCTTCTCTTGCGTCACCTACGTAAGGATGCGCTCGCCGGCCTTTAGTTGCCGTTGGAGATGCGAGTCGTCACCCACTGCGCCATCCGGATTCACTCCAGGATTGTCTGCAGAACTTACTGTTAGACCAACCGCACCAGCCATCTATTAACTAGCACATTTGTGAATAATAAAGACAAATATTACCAGTAGGGGCCTTTTGGGATCCCTCTAACTTGGCTACCGCATCAGATAATTGGGCCTTGCAGGCCTCCAGCTCCCGCGCCAATTGTTCATTCTTGTCCACAAGGACCTGCGGATATACGGTTCCTTCAAATAGTTGCCCCAACTATTTTAAGTCTCAGGGGATACTGCTAGGCATACTTATCGAAATCTCTTACCCGTATGTCTTTGGTATACTGGCTTGTCGCTTGGGCAAGCCCACCTCGAGCGACTCGGACATATGTGTGGGCCGAATTGAAGGCATTAAAAGCCTCTTCGGAAAAGATGTTGTGCCAGAGCATGGCCCTCCGGCGCCGGTGGTTCATGGCGCTCTCCACCCCGGGGTTCGTGGCCGAAAACATACCCCCATCCTCCGTCGGGGAGCTATGCGGTGCTGGCCCCATGTCCGCCTCCGCCATTGAAGCCGGTTCTGGAACCCGGCTGGTGGAGGCGTGGTTGGTGGGGTTTCCGGATATAGCCCGGTTATTCCTCTTCCTTCCAGACACAAAGGGCGCTGTCAGGTTTCGAATTCTATGACAACATGACGGGTTATGACTTTACCTCTGCAGCAGTGTGTTAGCCCTCACTGGCTTCCTCTTGAGCCTGCCCGATCCGAACGCCCGTGGTTGACGAGTCCCTAGGGGCTCGGCCCCTTGCTCCGGCCATCGTTTCTGCAAATAGAGCGATGCCTCAAAGGTAAATTACAATACCTGGGGAAAGTCCTCTTCGGAGGATAGGATTTTTTTAGCTCAGCTTACATGCAACGTGGGAAGCAGTCCGAGTCGGCCGTAATGGCCACCAGGGCGTCGTCCCAGCTCGCCTGATAAAATACTCCGTTGACAAACTCCACAGTAATATTCGGATCTACTTTGAGTCCCGGATCTAGGGCCCTTCCAGGGTCCTCTGGTTGCGGGGAGGGGCAGAAGATTCCTTCTACGGCCCTCCTCAGTTCCTGCTCAGAAGCATCGATGCAAGTAATCTTAGCAGGAGCATGCTGGAGTAAGTGAAGCTGGGAGAAGAATAGCAACTTACCCACGCCGGGGGGGGGGATGTGCATGGATAATCCGTCCTACGTTTTTATGCGAAGGAATTCCTCTTCTTCCCCTTTGTACAAATCGGACAGTATCCTTGCCAAAGCGGCAGCGGAGTTCGGACCCTTGCAACCGCAGTGGGTGGCGGCTGCACTCCTTGCTTTATGCATATTGCCATGACCTCAACAATCGTCAGTCCGGACTTGGCCAGCAGCTTTATCCTGTTCATCAGGAGGAATATCTCCCTTGTGTCCTCTTCTTGAGGGCCCCGGGGACGCCAGCTTAGGCATGCCCTTGGTGGGGCATTGCTGAACTTGGGAAGACCCCTCCGGACTGGATCCGGAAGGGCAACGTCATTTATGTAGAACCACTCTGAAGGCCAGTTTTCTGGTGCATTCTCATGAGTACCGGATAGGTATCCGGTCTCGGCAATGCGCCATACTTCGGCCCCGCCCACTTGATATAGGGACTCCCCCTAGGCGCGGGGGACAAGGCAAAACAGCTTCCTCCACAATCCGAAGTGTGGTTCGCAGCCTAAAAATAGCTCGCAAAGGGCGACATACCCCGCTATGTGCGGAATGGAGGCTGTGGTAAGATGGTGTAGCTGGAGGCCATAGAACTCCAGGAGCCCGCGGAGAAACGGGTGGATAGGGAACCCGACGCCCCTCAGCAGATGCGAGATGAGGCATATTCGTTCCTCTGGAGATGGGTTAGGAAATCCCTCCGCGTGTTCCCCTCTGTCGTAAGTAGCTATTCCAGCTCGGACGGAGACCATGAATGCCGGTGGAAGAAACCCTTGAGTTTGTAACTTCACCAAACGGCTATGGGGAACTGAGCACTCTCCCCAATCCCCCGACTTAGAGCGAGGATGGCAAGATGAAGAGCTGCGATGGCCGGCCATGCTGGAATGGCTTTTGGAGAAGCCCTCTAGGATGCTAGCTCAAGGAAGGAGAGTGAGGTCTGGATCTGAGAACCCCTGTCCCTTCAAATAGACGGTTGGATCGAAGGATCGAGGGTGGCAAATGAAAAAATACCTCGACTCCTCGCATTTGCTCGACACGTGGAGATGGTCATTATTAAGGCACTAAAGCCGAGGAGCACAACATCGATTGGAGACCGGACACTATTCATCGTAACAGATACTTTAGAGTATTCGGAGGAGGAACCCGCCTTGCAATGCCGAAGACAATACTGCGTGCCGGACTCATCGTCATTGAAGCCTGGTTCATGGGCTACTGAGGCAGTCCTGGATTAGGGGGTATCCGGACAGCCGGACTGTGTACAACGTCCGGACTATTGAAGCGTGAAGATACAAGACTCAAGACTTCGGCCCGTGTCCGGATGGGACTTTCCTTGGCGTCGAAGGCAAGCTTGGCGATTCGGATATTATATTTCCTTCCTTGTAACCGACTCCATGTAAACCCTAGCCCTCTCCGGTGTCTATATAAACTGGAGAGGTTAGTCCTTAGAAGGCCGATCACAATTACATTCATACCATCATAGGCTAGCTCCTAGGGTTTAGCCTCTACGATCTCATGGTAGATCTACTCTTGTACTACCCATATCATCAATATTAATCAAGCTGGAAGTAGGGTTTTACCTCCATCGAGAGGGCCCGAACCTGGGTAAACACCTGTGTCCCTTACTTCTTGTTACCATCAGCCTTGATGCACAGACCGGGACCCCCTACCTGAGATCCGCCGGTTTTGACACCGACAACCATTGCTTTCTTTGGGGGTGTCCACCTTATATATGTATATATATATATATATATATATATATATATATCATATGATGAGGTGGCTGTCCGGCGCCCTATAGGCAGTGGTTCCTGTTCTTCTCCTGCATCGTCGTCCATACCGTTGATGTCTTCGGAGTTGAAGTCAAGCACGTCGGTTAAGTCATCGATAGTGGCTATTAAGTGGGTGGTGGGTGGGGAACGAATTTCTTCGTCGTCCGCTTCCCACTCGAGCCGGACATAGTTCGGCCCAGAATCTCCCGACAAGGAAAGAGACCTTAATGAATTTAGCACATCACCCAAGGGCGAGTGCTGAAAAATATCCGCGGAGGTGAACTCCATGACCGGTGCCCAATCGGATTCGATAGGCACGGATGTACGCGGTTCGGATCCTGTAGCCGGAGACAAGTCCGGGAGTTCGACGATACCGACCTCGTAGGAGGTGGGGTCAGTGTTCGGCTCCAAGGCCGATGAGTATGTGGCCTCCGTGGAGGGGTCCATCCACCCGTCCTCGGATGGCACAATCTGCTCCAGATTGATTCCCGGGGCCGTCGTAGGCGCGATCTCTCGAATACTATCTGATGACAGATCTAAGTCATGCTCATTGTGACTATTTGGCGCACCCGAGTCGGGCTCGAATATGTCAAAGATCAAGTCTCCGCGGATGTCGGCAGTATAGTTCAAGCTTCCAAACCCGACCTGATGGCCAGGGGCGTAGCTATCGATCTGCTCCACGTGACCAAGCAAGTTGGCCTGTAGTACGAAGACGATGAATACGAAGGTCTGTCCGGGAAGGAAAACCTCCCCCTGGACCGTGTCGTTGAAGACGATTGAAGGAGCCATCAAGCCTTATCACGACGAAAAGTGGAACTCTCAATGAAAGCACCAATGTCGGTGTCAAAACTGGCGGATCTCAGGTAGGGGGTCCCGAACTGTGCGTCTAAGGCTAATGGTAACAGGAGGCGGGGGACACGATGTTTACCCAGGTTTGGGCCTTTTCGATGGAGGTAATACCCTACTTCCTGCTTGATTGATCTTGATGATATGAGTATTACAAGAGTTGATCTACCATGAGATCATAGAGGCTAAACCCTAGAAGCTAGCCTATGATTATGATTGTTGTTGTCCTACGGACTAAACCCTCCGATTTATATAGACACCGGAGGGGGCTAGGGTTACACAGAGTCGGTTACAGAGAATGAGATCTACATATCCGAATTGCCAAGCTTGCCTTCCACGCAAAGGAGAATCCCATCCGGACACGGGATGAAGTCTTCAATCTTGTATCTTCATAGTCCAACAGTCCGGCCAAAGTATATAGTCCGGCTGTCCGAGGACCCCTTAATCCCAGACTCCCTCAACGGGTATATATATACATACATACATACATACATACTATACAGGTTACATGATGTGACTAAAGTCGGGTTGGCTCGTAGAGTACCCGCGAGTTATTCACGAACTGGGGGCTGAATGGACATGTTTCTCGATGGACTTCTGTGTGGATCTTTGTGGCGGAGCGACAGGGCAGGCTGTTACCACCTAGGAGGACCTGGTCCTGGTCGGCGTCCGCGGTTACTTCAAAATAACACGCTTAACGAGATCTTGGTATTTGATTTGGACTCTAACTTGCATGATTGGAATGAAACTAACCTGGACTGACGTTGTTTTCAGCAGAACTGCCATGATGTTATTTTTCTGCGGAAATAAAAAGTTCTTGGCATGACCTGAAAATCCACGGAGATTACTTTTAGAAAATAAAAAAAATATTGGCAAAAGAATCAAGGCCAGGGGGCCCACACCCTGTCCACAAGGGTGGGGGGCGCGCCCCCTCCCCCTGTGCGCGCCCCCCATCCTCGTGGGCCCCCTGGATGTCCACCGACCTCAACTCCAACTCTATATATTAGCTTTCGGAGAAAAAATCAGAGAGAAAGTTTCATCGCATTTTACGATACAGAGCCACCGCCAAGCCCTAATCTCTCTCGGGAGAGCTGATTTGGAGTCCATTCGGGGCTCCGAAGAGGGGGATTCATCGACGTCGTCATCATCAACCATCCTCCATAACCAATTTCATGATGCTCACCGCCGTGCGTGAGTAATTCCATTGTAGGCTTGCTGGACGGTGATGGGTTGGATGAGATTTACCATGTAATCAAGTTAGTTTTGTTTGGGTTTGATCCTTAGTATCCACTATGTTCAGAGATTGATGTTGCTATGACTTTGCTATGCTTGATGCTTATCACTAGGGCCCTAGTGCCATGATTTCAGATCTGAACCTATTATGTTTTCATGAATATATGTGAGTTCTTGATCCTATCTTGCAAGTCTATAGTCACCTAATATGTGTTATGATCTGACAACCCCAAAGTGACAATAATCGGGATACTTCTTGGCGATGACCGTAGTTTGAGGAGTTCATGTATTCACTAAGTGCTAATGCTTTGGTCTGGTACTCTATTAAAAGGAGGCCTTAATATCCCTTAGTTTCCATTAGGACGCCGCTGCCACGGGAGGGTAGGACAAAAGATGTCATGCAAGTTCTTTTACATAAGCACGTATGACTATATTCGGAATACATGCCTACATTACATTGATGAACTGGAGCTAGATCTGTGTCACCCTATGTTATACTATTACACGAGGAATCGCATCCGACATAATTATCCATCACTGATCCAATACCTATGAGCTTTTCACATATTGTGCTTTGCTTATTTACTTTACTGTTGCTACTGTTACAATTACTACAAAACTGCTACCGTTACTATTACCACTATTACCATTACTATCATACTACTTTGCTACTTAATACTTTGCTGCAGATACTAAGTTAACCAGGTGTGGTTGAATTGACAACTCAACTGCTAATACTTGAGAATATTTTTTGGCTCCCCTTGTGTCGAATCAATAAATTTGGGTTGAATACTCTACCCTCGAAAACTGTTGCGATCCCCTATACTTGTGGGTTATCATCTGGCTACGAGCCTATAGACAGTAACCAACTACGCTGGATCAGTTATGGGCACTCCATGTCATGATATCAGCCGAAGCCTTCTTGACGTCAGCGACTAAGCGGCGTGCGCCGGGTTGGACCGCGTAACGCAACTTCCTTTGTAATGGAGATTGCTAGGTCTGCTCACCGACCGCCCTCGCAACGTGCAGGAGTGCAATGGGCACTGGGCCCAGACCCTACGTGCTTAGGGTCTAGACCGCCGTGCTGACCTCTCTGTTGAGCCTAGGTAGGGTTGCGACGTGTTGATCTTCCTAGGCTGGGTATGACCCAGGAAAGTGTGCCCGACCTGAGGGATCGAGCGTGTTGGGAAATGTGGTGCACCCCTGTAGGGAAGTTTATCTATTCGAATAGCCGTGTCCCTCAGTAAAAGGATGACCCGGAGTTGTACTTCAACCTTATGAAAACAGGAACCGAATACTTAATAAAACACACCTCTTACAAGTTCCAAATACAACCTGGTGTTCTCTTTCCCACAGGGCGACGGGGGGAGGATTGCCGGGTAGGATTATGCCATGCTATGTTACTTGATGTTTCACTTGCAACTCTCTTCTACATGCTTCAAGATGGAGGCTGCCAGAAGCATAGTCTTTGATAGGACTACCTATCCCCCTCTTATTCTGGCATTCTGCAGTTCAGTCCATAGATATTACCCCTTTATACGGATACCAATACATATGTAGTGTAGATCCTTGCTTGCGAGTACTTTGGAGAGTAATCACGGTTGCTTTGCTCCCTCTTCCCCCCTTTCCTTTTCCTTTTTGGACGTCGAACCAGATGTTGGAGTCCAGGAGCCAGAGGATCCCGAGGATGTTTTTATGTGGAGTTCGGCTTCGAGGAGTAGTTAGGAGGTCTGAGGCAGGAGGCCTTGCCTTTTCGACTATTGCTACTTTTGTGCTAGCCTTCTTAAGGCAATCTAGTTTAACTTATGTTTGCACTTTGTCATTATTGTGTCCACTGACTCTTGTGTATATGAGCCCTCGAGGCCTCTGGCTTGTAATATAAAGCTGGTATTATTTTAATTTCTGTCTAGACTTGTGTTTGATATCTTCCCGTGAGTCCCTGGTCTTGATCATACACATTTGTGTGTATGATTAATGTATGATTTAATCAGGGGCGTCACACAATTAACATGAAAGGAGCATGACCTCAATGTATAGCTTCTCCGTGCAAGGAAAGCATCTAAGGAATCTAACAACTTCATTCGGATCGGGGCCGACAGATTGTAGTGCTAAGATCTTCACTCTGTGCAGAGTCCGAGTCAAGCTTGTGGGAATCATTTTCTGGATGACAGGCGAATATATAGATCAACAACAATTAGATAAAATGTGTTGTCCGATAATATATAAGAAGGAGAAGAAGAAGACTGTTGTACCTGAACAGATAATGATCCATTAACAAGTTCGTTGAATTCAGCACACGAATAGCCCAACACTATCAATTTCGATGCCTGAATGACCCTGATTCTTGCTGGACCTACTTTATCATGTACATACAATCTCTCGAGGAAGGCCACATTCTTAATGACAATATCGTGAAACACCTCAACTGAGAGCCTTGGGCGGCGCGAGCAATGCACATAAATTGCACGGACATTCGTCGAGGTGATGTGGAGGCTACTGAACACATCCATCACATGAAGACGAAGGTACTCAAGCGCTGTACAGCCGATGAGCAGGCACTCCAAATCCTCCTTCAAGATGTGGACGACAATGAGCTCGAGGTGCTTAAATTTAGGGAGATGAAGAGCATGTGTGGCATCGATCCAGGGGAAAATGCACTGCCTGAATGTAGTGCGGCGTAGCATGGGCGCGAGGGGGAACACGGATAGCGGCAGCGAGCAAGGACGTCTAGCATGAAGGCTGAGCTCATCGAGCCGATCCAGGGCTGGGGATAGGAACCAGTAGTGCAACCTGGGTTCTGTCTTGTTGTGGGGATTGAGCTTGCCAATGGCAAGGCATCTGACCGGCCGAGGGTGCGTGTCGAGGACGTGGGACAATGCGTCCAGGCATTGCTGCTCCCTGCTGCAGAACTCATGGTCGATGAGGGGGTGCCACCGCTGCAATAGGACAGTGGTCCGCACACAATATTTGATGGGGAGGTGGGTGATACGTCTCCAACGTATCTATAAATTTTGATTGTTCCATGCTATTATATTATCCATCTTGGATGTTTTATATGTATTTATATGCTATTTATGATTTTTGGGACTAACCTATTAACCTAGAGCCCAGTGCCAGCTTCAGTTTTTTCCTTGTTTTTGAGTTTTATAGAAAAGGAATACCAAACGGTGTCCAATTGACATGCCAATTTTTGTGGATTTTTATGGACCAGAAGAAGCCCCTGAAGCAAAAGAGTTGGGCCAGAAGAGTCCCGAGTCATCCACGAGGGTGGAGGGTGCGCCCTACCCCCCTGGGCGCGCCCCCTACCTCGTGGCTGACTCGGAGACCCCCCTAACTTGCTCCCGACGCCAAAAATTCCTATAAATACAGAAACCCCTGAAAAGAAACCTAGATCATGTGTTCCGCCGCCGCAAGCCTCTATAGCCATCAAAAACCAATCGGGGCCCTGTTTTGGCACCCTGCCGGAGGGGGAATTCATCACCGGTGGCCATTTTCATCATCCCGGCGCTCTCCATGACGAGGAGGGAGTAGTTCACCCTCGGGGCTGAGGGTATGTACCAGTAGCTATGTGTTTGATCTCTTTCTTTCTCTCTCTCTCTCTCTCTCTCTCTCTCTCGTGTTCTTGATATGGCACGATCTTGATGTACCGCCAGCTTTGCTATTATAGTTGGATTTTATGATGTTTCTCCCCCTCTATCTTCTTGTAATGGATTGAGTTTTCCCTTTGAAGTTATCTTATCGGATTGAGTCTTTGAGGATTTGAGAACACTTGATGTATGTCTTGCATGTGCTTATCTATGGTGACAATGGGATATTCTCATGATCTACTTGATGTATGTTTTGGTGATCAACTTGCGGGTTCAATGACCTTGTGAACTTATGCATAGTGGCACACGTTTTTGTCTTGACTCTTCGTTAGAAACTTTGGGGCACTCTATGAAGTTCTTTGTGTTGGTTTGAATAGATGAATCTGAGATTGTGTGATGCATATCATATAATCAAACCCGCAGATACTTGAGGTGATATAGGAGTATCTAGGTGACATTAGGGTTTTGGTTGATGTGTGTCTTAAGGTGCTATTTTACTACAAACTCTAGGGTTGTTTGTGACACTTATAGGAATAGCCCAATGGATTGATCGAAAAGAATAACTTTGAGGTGGTTTCGTACCCTACAATAATCTCTTCATTTGTTCTCGCTATTAGTGACTGTGGAGTGACTCATTATTGCATGTTGAGGGTTAGTTATATGATCCAATTATGTTATTATTGTTGAGAGAACTTGCACTAGTGAAAGTATGAACCCTAGGCCATGTTTCGAAGCATTGCAATACTAGTTACACTCACTTTTGTTACTTGCTACCTTGCTGTTTTTATAATTTCATATTACAAAATCCTATATCTACCATCCATATTGCACTTGTATCACCATCTCTTCGCCAAACTAGTGCACCTATACAATTTACCATTGTATTGGGTGTGTTGGGAACACAAGAGACTCTTTGTTATTTGGTTGCAGGGTTGTTTGAGAGAGACCATCTTCATCCTACACCTCTCACAGATTGATAAACCTTTGGTCATCCACTTGAGGGAAATTTGCTACTGTCCTACAAACCTCTGCACTTGGAGGCCCAACAATGTCTACAAGAAGAAGGTTGCGCAGTAGACATCAAGATCTTTTCTAGCGCCGTTGCCGAGGACGTTAGTGCTTGAAGGTATATCTTTAGATCTTGCAACTGAATCTTTTTGTTTCTTGTTTTATCACTAGTTTTGTTTATAAGAGAAAACAAAAAATGGAATTGAAGTTGCCTCATATGTTTCATCTTTTTAATGTCTTTCATGAAAATGATGGAAAGGAAAATAGTGCCCAAGTATTACAATAAGAATGCATTAAAATGTTTCGCACTAGATCTTTGAATGATGAGCATGATTGCAATGTTGTTAGTATGAACTCTTTGAATATCCATAGTACTAATGATGATTGCACTAGTCATGATAAAAATGTATCTTATAAGCATGTCAACTTTTGTGGAGTGCATAGAGTTCTCAAGTACACACCAAATAGGGAAGATAGATTGTGCAAGAGGCGTCAGTATTTAGAAACTAAATGGTTGCAAGAGAGGCTAGATGTTTGTGCTGAAAATTTAATATTTCTTCTCCATACTTGTGAACTTTGCAATCAACGTGGTCATTTAAATCTCCAATGCAAATTGTTTAATGATCAAATCATGTCCAAAAATTGTGATGACTTGATTTCCCTTGCACATCATAATGAACTTGTGTGCTTTTGGGTTATGAAGAAATGAAATGTATCACGAAGGATATTCCGAAATATAACCTTGGGAAATTTCTTGATATTGATCTAGAGGAAATTTATATGTATTGTGAGGTGAATTGCATTGAAAATCCTTATATTGCCAATTACATAAAGACAATAAAACAAATAGAAGATGAAGAGAATACAAATTAAAGGGAAGAGACTTTCCAATATCCTCCTATTCTTTCTTATGATGAATCAGGTAATGAGGAGGAGCTTTCTATTCAATCAATCTCATTAATAAGGAGCTCCAAAAAGAGGATTAAACCCACACATAATGTGGAGAAGAAAAAGAAAAGACGGAGAAGCAAAGGTAAAAAGGTATCCCTCCCAAATGATGTTGCTCCTATTATTGTTATGCCTATTACTCATTGTGATGATAATAATTGTTACACTATTGGTGCTATCGATAATATTAATGATATGCAAAGGCCCAATCTTGGGATGCTGTGTTTGGTGAGAATGACATGTTTGAGAATTTATTTGCTGCAATTAATATTTGTCCCAAGCTTGTGGATGCTATGATTAATGAAGAAGATATTTTTAGTCCCCCAAGTTTTTATGAGCAAAATTATTTTGATGATAGAATGCCTCCTATTTATGATGATTATATTGATGGAAGTGGGTTTGGAAGAGTTTCAACTTTAGGAAGTAATGATCCCACTATTTTGGAGGGTGTTGAATCATATTGTGATAATTATGAAAGTGGATTTGGAGAGGTCATGACTTTATTTAGTGATGAATCCACTATTTCGGAAGAGGTTCCAGTTGACTATTGTGATGACATGTATGCTATAAAGAATAATGATAACCGTGACACTTGTCATCATGATTTTAATTTTCAATTGGATTATGCCTCACATGATAGTTATTTTGTTGAGTTTGCTCCCACTATTCCGAATGAGAAGAATTTTGCTTATGTGGAGAGTAGTAAAATTTATATGCTTGTAGATCATGAAAAGAATTAGTTATGTGATAGCTATATTGTTGAATTAATTTATGATGCTACTGAAAATTATTATGAGGGAGGAGTATATGCTTGTAGGAATTTCAATAATATCAAGTTTCCTCTCTATGTGTTGAAAAATCTTGAAGTTATGCTTCTTTTGCCTTCCTATACTAGTTGATTCTTGTTCCCATAAGTGTTTTGCTCGTAAAATCCCTAGGCATAGGAAGTGGGTTAGACTTAAATGTGCTAGTCATATTCTTCATGATGCTCCCATTATGTTTCATTCTTATCTTTTATGTGAGCGTCATTGAAATCATCATGCCTAGCTAAAAAGGCATTAAAGAAAAGCGCTTGTTGGGAGACAACCCACTATTTACTCTTACTCTTTTTTTTATGTTCACATGGTTATGATACTGTAGTAATCATGTTTTATAGATTTTGTTTCAATAAAATGCAAAGTAAAGCCTTTAGGATAGCTTGTGGTGATAGTCGTGTTGATCCTGCTGACAATCAGAAACTTTGTGCTCAGTAAATAATTTCCAGAATATTATTGAAACGTGATTTTGACCTGATTCTTTTTGATATGGATTAGTGCAGAAATTTCTAAGGTGGAAATAATTGTTTCAGAATTTTTGGAGTTACAGAAGTATTTGAGAATTACAGATTACTACAGACTGTTCTGTTTTTGAGAGATTTTGTTTTCTTTGTGTTGTTTGCTTATTTTGATTAATCTATGAGTAGTATCGGAGGGTATGAACCATAGAGAAGTTGGAATACAGTAGATATTACACCAATATGAATTTATAATGTGTTCACAACAGTACCAAAAGTGGAAATTTATTTTCTTATACTAACAGAGCTTACGAGTTTTCTGTTGAGTTTTGTGTTGTGAAGTTTTCAAGTTTTGGGTAAAGATTCGATGGATTATGGAATAAGGAGTGGAAGAGCCTAAGCTTGGGGATGCCCTGGATGGGATCCTGTCAGGACCCCGACTCAATGGTACACCGATCTAGCATGTAACACCTCATATCGCTTTGCGGCCTCACGCACGGTATTCCCACGGGTGTCACCTTACCAGGCCCGGGACCGTTTGCGCCTTTTGGCACACGTATAAGACAGTGTCGCTAGCATCCATATGACAAGGAACCCGGGCTGACATGGCTAGTCGTGAACCCAAAGTGGCACTAACTTACAGGGATATGCATACATGACCCAGCAACGAACGTCTCGGTCATCAGCGAGAGAATCCGGGCTGTAGAAACTAGGCTAGTAGGACTCCAGAGAATCTGGGCTGTAGCAGGCTAACAGGACTCTGGTAGACACCGCATGACATTTCCCCGAAGGGACAAACACAAGAACGAAGAAGGACACATGCCGGCCAGCCTAAGTGTTTCGGAGCAGTAGCAAGCTACCAAGGCTCGGTGGAAGCACTAGGAGACATTTCCCGGTAAGAGAGGCTACCAAGGATAAACAACTAGATAGTCAGATCCCACACATACCAAGCATTTCAAAACATACACACAATATGCTCGATATGTGCAAATACAACATGGCATCACAACATGACTCTACAACTCAAGTATTTTATTCAATAGGCTCCGAGGAGCGAGATATTACAAACATGGGTCTCATGACCCAACATTCAGAGCATACAAGTCAAAGCACATGCGGAAGCTTAACATGTCTGAGTACAGATATCTACAAATGAAAAAGGCTGAGAAGCCTGACTGTCTACTAGATCCTACCGAGTGCACAAGATCGTAGCTGAGGTATCAAGCTAAACGTCAAAGTCCACGCGGAACTACTAGTGAGGCGGAAGTCTCTGCAAAAACGTAAAATAGGCAAACGTGACTACGAATGTACCCAGCAAGACTTACATCAGAACTAACTACATATGCATCATTATCGACAAAGGGGATGGTGGGGTTTAACTGGAGCAAGCCAGCTTCGACTCAGTGGCTATCCTGAACTACGACTGCAATGTAACTCTTTAAGGTGGCGACGAGTCCACATATTCACCGTATCAATACACCACTATGGATCCGCTCCCGTCTCCCTACGAGAACGCCATCCATAGCACTCACACCTATCTTGCGTATTTTAGAGTATCCACTTTCACTTGTCTATGAACTGTATAGGCAACCCAGAAGTCCTTTTCCGCGGACACGGCTATTCGAATAGATAATGTTAACCCTGCAGGGGTGTACTTCTTCACACGCGCTCTCGCCACTTACCACCATGTACACCACGTGTATCTCGGCAACCTTCAAGCGGAAGCCTGGTGAGGGAGTCATCCATGACCTGACTAACCACACAAGTCTCTCATCCAGGTTTATCGCCTATTCAGGTTCCATCCGCAAGGAGATCCGGCTGGGGTGTCGCTCACGGCCCCAAACAATGTGTGCAGGATTCCCAAGCCCACCATCCGGGTGCCACTTGGTACACCGGGACACTGTGCCTAGTCTGTCCCAAGCCCACCTGTACCGGATGCCACTTGGTAGACTACTAACACTACCTACAAACACCAAAAACTAGTTGCAAATCCTGGACAGAGATCGGGTTGGTTAATAAGTCGAGAGCGGCACTTAAGCATTCCAATGCGTGGTAGTAACTGTTCATGGATCACAAACACAGAACTCAGTTCCTGAGGACGGCTGCAATGAGACAACCCACCATGTACTCCTACATGCCCTCTCACCGCTACCTTTACCAAATCATGTTCACACACTTAGCTCTCAACAGTAGGACATGTTCACACACCTCCGATTCATCCTTGATGAATCAGACCTGACTCAACTCTAAGCAGTAGCAGGCATGACAAACAAGCATGAATGAGTCGGCACATCAGGGCTCAAACAACTCCTACTCATGCTAGTGGGTTTCATCTATTTACTATGGCAATGATAGGTCATGCAGAGGATAAGGGGTTCAACTACCGCAACATGTAACAGTTGAATCATTGTTGTCCTAATGCAGTAAAAGAGAGCGGAGCGAGAGAGTGGGTTTGTATCGGAATGAACAAGGGGGTTTTGCTTGCCTGACACTTCCGAAGATAGTATAACTCTTCATCAGTATTATCGATCACATCGTCGAAGCAACGTCTACCGGGAGGGGACAACCACCGGCAACAGAGAAAGAACACAATCAATGCAATGCAACAATATGATGCATGAGTGTGACATGGGAATATGCTTTAGTTTGAGCTAACGCAACTAGCAACCAGATTAAATGAAGTTGGTTTGAATCCAAGATTCAAATTCAAACTCCATATGTGGATATTAAAATGCCATTTATATGATTTGTGCTAATCAGCAGCTATAAGTTGTTCTAACATGCATGAAAAAGGTACAGATGCATAGATTAGATTTTTCTAATAATTTTTCGTATTTAAATTTTTCATAGTTACGGTTTAATTTCTATGATTTTTAGAAGTTTGGGGTGTTTTCTGAAATTTAGAAATCATTTCAGATTTATTTTAATTCCAGAAAACTTTACTGCATCAACATGATGTCGGTGTGACATCACAAGTCAACTGGGGCGGATCCAGGTCAAACCTGACACGTGGGGCCTGCATGTCAGTGTCACATCTAACTAACTAAATTAGTTAACACTAATTAAATGCTAATGCTAAACAAACAGGGGCATGGGGCCACCTGTCAAAGGCTCAGGCCAGTCAAACCCAGGTCAACCGGGGTCAACCCACCGGAGTTGACCCGCGGCTCGTCGCCGGTGAAGCCAAAGATGGCGGAGCTGTTCGGGTTTGCATCTCCGGCGACCAAAGGGGCGGATGAGGGCATCTACGCGGAGCTGGGACTCGCCCGCATCCATCTGTGCAAGCGGCAGGGGCGGAGGTGGCCCGAGATTGTCGGAGGCAAGCTCACGGTGGTGGCTGGAGTTCGGGCCAGCACGGGCGCGGGGCTGCATCTTGATTTAGAGCGAACGAAGAGCACGGCCATAGGCTATGGGGCAGCAGGAACTCGACCAGGTGCTCATACGCGGCGTTGGCCCACCGTAACGACAACGGCGACATTCGCGGCGGCGGCAAGTTTCGGCGGAGGTGGGGAACGGAGCTAGAGTATGAGTTCGAGCTGGGGAGGAGTGGGGATTGGTCCGTGAGCTCACAGCGGTTGCAGCACACGTCTCAGTGGGCTCGGGAAGGTCGTACGACGTCGGGGCATTGCCGGCGATCTCGGAGACCGGTGTTGAAGACGACAGTGGTGGCGGCGTTCCCGGGTACCCGGCGTTGCGTGACTCGGTGGAGAGGACGAGGGAGTCTTCGTGGATCACAGGGCGTGTCTAGGGGCATAGGGGAGGCCGGTGGCTATGCGAGAGGTGGACGGCGGCGACGGGGCCGCTCGGGAGCGAGAGGGAGAGAGAGCAGAGAAGGGGAGAAGCACGGGGAGAGTGAGAGCGGTCCAGGGGGGGTGCGTGGCATCCTCAGGGCAACGGGGAGACAGGCAGAGAGGCAGGAGGTGGCCTGGACGTGTGCCCGTGCGCTCCGGCCACGCGCCTGCATCCTACTGTCCGAGGAGGAAGACGACAGGGATGGCTGCGATGGTGGGCCGGGCTGCTACAGTAGAAGGCCAGGTAAGTGGGCTCAGGTAAGTTTCTGTCTTTCTATTTATTTCAGTTTTCTGTTCTGTTTGCAATTTGTTTGAATTTGGTTTTCAAAACCAAACTATTTTATATCCTTCTGGAAATCCCTATGTGTTCTGTTAGGATATATTTAGAGCCACCCATAGGTTTCCAGAATTATTGGACTTGTAATTCTTTTATAGAAGAATTAAATCCAATTCAAATATTTATTAATTTAAATCCAAATGGCCAAAATAATTCCTCAAAAATGTTCCATATTTTTGGTTCGGATCAAAACCCTTCCCAAAATTATCAAACACCATTGAAGACCATTTTGGAAACTTTGGATGCATTTTCCAGGGTTATTTGCCCTTCTTTTATTTAAATGTTTTGAGGCTTTCAAATTTACTCAGTTGAACTTTCAGAAATTAGACATGATGCATGGATGCAATGCCACCAATTGCAAGCATTATTCTAGGGCTGTGACAACTCACCCCCACTAAATAGGAATCTCGTCCTGAGATTCAAATGTGAGGTAAAAGGACATGGGAACACAAGCTAACATGATCTTCAAGATCCTAAAGCTCTTCTCGAAGATGTTGATTCACTGCATCATCTTGATATTGACATCTCTGCTTTCGAGATGTTCATCCAACACAAATTCTTGGAGAAGGGGTGGTCTATAAGAAAACCAACTTGATCACGAGCTCAACATATGGGTCAGGGGACAACCTAGTAATACTTCCGAGAAGATATTCGGAAAATCACGAACCACCGATAAGTTACTAAGATCGAGAACAATCTTGCTTTTCAGGGCAAGATGATATGATTAAAAGAGTGAGGGATTGACACAATCCTAACTCATTGGTCGAAGTGTGCACCGGAAATAGGGACTAGGTAGCACCATCAACCTTAGGATGTTGATTCAATAACCAACATGCTAAGGAGGAAATTACTGTCCTTTAACTACCTAGCAACGGAGTTGCTACGAGTATAGATTTCATACATCACGATTCACTTGTCGGTGTTCCTGTTGCAACAACATGGGGACAGAGAAATGATTAATGATGGAGAGAGTATCACTGTATCAAGAGTTCATAGGATGGTGTGCAATTCCCATGGCATTCTCGATATAAAGATGGTAATACTACAAGGTAGAACAAAACAAAAGCTGGGTTGGCATTTTGATCTGCGAGGTACAACTACTTTGACCCAATCCTGGATGTGGATGAGGTACTGGAGTTTGTTTCTCCTAGTCATTCCGGAATAGAATGGCTTGACGGACCACAAGAGTAATAGACATCGATGAACGAATGCACGCATACTCTTGACTATCAATTGATAGACGAGGGTCGGAAGACAACTAAAATGGGACAACTCCAAAGAACATATGATTTTCTGAGTTGTGGATGCATGGATTAGCATGTCGAATGAAGTTCAATAGGTTTCTTCCGTATAACCCATGCAGAAAGGTAGAGCTAGCAGAGTATCAACATAGAATCGAGAACTCATCAAGAGAACTTTGGTTGTGATCTTTTGGTTCAACGAGGAACTTTTGCCATAAATAGTTCATGGTATTGGAAGAAGGAAATACCACGGACCTCGAGGACTATCGCAAAGGTTACTAATATCCTAAAGGAACTAGCAAACGCTATCAACATGAAGTAAGTAGGGTGAATCTCGGGTTCAAGAAACCAGGAGTAGAATACCTACTACTAGGTAGCAGCACAGGATGCTTTCAAGAATGATGGCCAGAATCATCACACTGGGAACACAAAGCATGGCTAGGTTACTAGGTGATACTCCAGACACCTAGGGTCATAATAACAGCTCCAACATAAATGCCGAGGCAACGAAGTACCTCAATACACTAGTTAGTGTGGTTGATCTGGCACAAAGGAACTTCAGAACGGTAAGAAGGGATTTGCAAATGCATCAGATTGTCTAGAAACCTAGGATGACTCGGATAGCATAACGGTTGTAAAGGCTCGAAAATATTTGAGACAAGCTACAAAAATGGTGGCATAACCACTCAATCATCATAATAACAAGGTTCTGAGATCAACTATGAATACACGGAGATAGTAGGAACTGGACTGATGCTTGAATCCAACAATCTTATGAATCTACTGATTAGTAACACGTGATCCTGATGGAAGGAAGAGAAAGCCTAGTTCCTTAACCCCGTAGGAAAGATATGATGACTCAGATCAGAAGGGCATGAGGTAAAGGAATAAAAAGAGCCTTACGTTCCATCCCACAATCAATTCCCTTATATAACTAAAGAATTTCTAGACTCAACTTCGACCAGTTTGGCTTGGTAATCCTACAGGCAGTCAACCTCAGATACCAAAACTGTCAGGAACCCGACTCAATGGCACACAGATCTAGCATGTAACACCTCATATCGCTTTGCGGCCTCACGCACGGTATTCCCACGGGTGTCACCTTACCAGGCCCGGGACCGTTTGCGCCTTTTGGCACACGTATATGGCAGTGTCGCTAGCATCCATATGACAAGGAGCCCGGGCTGATATGGCTAGTCGTGAACCCAAAGTGGCACTAACTTACAGGGACAGGCATACATGACCCAGCAACGAAAGTGTCGGTCATCAGCGAGAGAATCTGGGCTGTAGCAACTGGGCTAGCAGGACTCCAGAGAATCTGGGCTGTAGCAGGCTAACAGGACTCCGGTAGACACCGCGTGACATTTCCCTGAAGGGACAGACACAGGAACGAAGAAGGACACATGCCGGCCAGCCTAAGAGTTTCGGAGCAGTAGCAAGCTACGAGGGCTCGGTGGAAGCACTAGGACACATTTCCCGGTAAGAGAGGCTACCAAGGATAAACAACTAGATAGTCAGATCCCACACATACCAAGCATTTCAAAACATACACACAATATGCTCGATATGTGCAAATACAACATGGCATCACAACATGACTCTACAACTCAAGTATTTTATTCAATAGGCTCCGAGGAGCGAAATATTACAAACATGGGTCTAATGACCCAACATTTAGAGAATACAAGTCAAAGCACATGCGGAAGCTTAACATGTCTGAGTACAGACATCTACAAATGAAAAAGGCTGAGGATCCTGACTGTCTACTAGATCCTACCGAGGGCACAAGATCGTAGCTGAGGTATCAAGCTAAACGTCGAAGTCCACGTGGAACTACTAGTGAGGCGGAAGTCTCTACAAAAACGTAAAATAGGCAAACGTGAGTACAAATGTACCCAGCAAGACTTACATCAGAACTAACTACATATGCATCATTATCAACAAAGGGGATGGTGGGGTTTAACTACTGCAAGCCAGCTTTGACTCAGTGGCTATCCTGAACTACGACTGCAATGTAACTCTTTAAGGTGGCGCACGCGAGTCCACATATTAACCATATCAGTACACCACTATGGATCCGCTCCCATCTCCCTACGAGAACACCATCCATAGCACTCACGCTTATCTTGCGTATTTTAGAGTATCCACTTTCACTTGTCTATGAACTGTACAGGCAACCCAGAAGTCCTTTTCCGTGGACACGGCTATTCAAATAGATAATGTTAACCCTGCAGGGGTGTACTTCTTCACACACGCTCTCGCCACTTACCACCATGTACACCACGTGTATCTCAGCAACCTTCAAGCGGAAGCCTGGTGAGGGAGTCGGCCACGACCTGACTAACCACACAAGTCTCTCGTCCAGGTTTATCGCCTATTCGGGTTCCATCCGCAAGGAGATCCGGCCGGGGTGTCGCTCACGGACCCAAACAATGTGTGTAGGGTTCCCAAGCCCACCATCCGGGTGCCACTTGGTACACCGGGCCACTGTGCCTAGTCTGTCCCAAGCCCACCTATACCTGGTGCCACTTGGTAGACTACTAACACTACCTACAAACACCAGAAACTAGTTGCAACTCCTGGACAGAGATCGGGTTGGTTAATAAGTCGAGAGGGGGCACTTAAGTATTCCAATGCGTGGTAGTAACTGTTCATGGATCACAAACACAGAACTCAGTTTCCGAGGATGACTGCAATGAGACAACCCACCATGTACTCCTACATGGCCTCTCACCGCTACCTTTACCAAATCGTGTTCACACACTTAGCTCTCAACAGTAGGACATGTTCACACACCTCCGATTTATCCCCGATGAATCAGACCTGACTCAACTCTAAGCAGTAGCAGTCATGACAAACAAGCATGAATGAGTAGGCACATCAGGGCTCAAACAACTCCTACTCATGCTAGTGGGTTTCATCTATTTACTGTGGCAATGACAGGTCATGCAGAGGATAAGAGGTTCAACTACCGCAGCATGTAACAGTTGAATCGCTGTTGTCCTAATGCAGTAAAAGAGAGCGGAGCGAGAGAGTGGGTTTGTATCGGAATGAACAAGGGGGTTTTGCTTGCGTGACACTTCCGAAGATAGTATAGCTCTTCATCGGTGTTATCGATCACATCGTCGAAGCAACGTCTACCGGGAGGGGACAACCACCGGCAATAGAGAAAGAACACAATCAATGCAATGCAACAATATTATGCATGAGTGTGACATGGCAATATGCTGTAGTTTGAGCTAATGCATATAGAAACCAGATTCAAATTCAAACTCCATATGTGGATATTAAAATGCCATTTATATGATTTGTGCTAATCAGCAGCTATAAGTTGTTCAAACATGCATGAAAAATGTACAGATAGATAGATTGGATTTTTCTGATAATTTTTCGTATATAAATTAATTCATTTGGAGTTACGGTTTAATTTCTATGATTTTTAGAAGTTTGGGGTATTTTCTGAAATTTATAAATCATTTCTGATTTATTTTAATTCCAGAAAACTTTACTGCATCAGCATGACGTCGGTGTGACGTCACAAGTCAACTGGGGCGGATCCAGGTCAAACCTGACACGTGGGGCCTGCATGTCAGTGTCACATCTAACTAACTAAATTAGTTAACACTAATTAAATGCTAATGCTAAACAAACAGGGGCATGGGCCCACCTGTCAAAGGCTCAGGCCAGTCAAACCCAGGTCAACCGGGGTCAACCCACCAGAGTTGACCCGCGGCTCATTACCGGCGAAGCCAGAGACGGCGGAGATGTTCGGGTTTGCATCTCTGGTGACCAAAGGGGCGGATGAGGGCATCTACGCGGAGCTGGGACTCGCTCGCATCCATCTGTGCAAGCGGCAGGGGCTGAGGTGTCCCAAGATCACCGGAGGCAAGCTCATGGTGGTGGCCGGAGTTCGGGCCAGCACGGGCGCGGGGCTGCAGCTCGATTTAGAGCGAACGAAGAGCACGGGCAGAGGCTACGGGGCAGCAGGAACTCGACCAGGTGCTCATACGTGGCGTTGGCCCACCATAACGACGATGGCGACATTCGCGGCGGCGACAAGTTTCGGCGGAGGTGGGGAACGGAGCTAGAGTATGAGCGCGAGCAAGGGAGGACGGGGGATCGGTCCGTGAGCTCACAGCGGTTGCAGCACGCGTCTCAGTGGGCTCGGGGAAGGTCGTACGACGTCGGGGCATTGCCGGCGATCTCGGAGACCGGAGTTGAAGACGACGTTGGTGGCGGCGTTCCCGGGCACCCGGCGTTGCGTGACTCGGTAGAGAGGATGAGGGAGTCTTCGCGGATCACAGGGGCATGTCTAGGGGCATAGGGGAGGCCGGTGGCTATGCGAGCGGTGGACGGAGGCGACGGGGCCGCTCAGGAGTGAGAGGGAGAGAGAGCACAGAAGGGGAGAAGCACGGAAGAGAGTGAGAGCGGTCCAGGGGGGGCGCGTGGCATCCTCAGGGCGACGGGGAGACAGGCAGAGAGGTAGGAGGTGGCCTGGGCGTGTGCCCGCGTGCTCCGGCCACGCGCCTACATCCTACTGTCCGAGGAGGAAGACGACAGGGATGACTGCAATGGTGGGCTGGGCTGCTACAGTAGAAGGCCAGGTAAGTGGGCTCAGGTAAGTTTTTGTCTTTCTATTTATTTCTGTTTTCTGTTCTGTTTGCAATTTGTTTGAATTTGGTTTTCAAAACCAAACTATTTTATATCCTTCTGGAAATCCCTATGTGGTCTGTTAGGATATATTTAGAGCCACCCATAGGTGTCCAGAATTATTGGACCTGTAATTCTTTTATAGAAGAATTAAATCCAATTCAAATATTTATTAATTTAAATCCAGATGGCCAAAATAATTCCTCAAAAATGTTCCATATTTTTGGTTTGGATCAAAACCCTTCCCAAAATTATCAAACACCATTGAAGACCATTTTGGAAACTTTGGATGCATTTTCCAGGATTATTTGCCCTTCTTTTATTTAAATGTTTTGAGGCTTTCAAATTTCCTCAGTTCAACTTTCAGAAATTAGACATGATGCATGGATGCAATACCACTAACTGAAAGCATTATTCTAGGGCTGTGACACATCCCCTCTTTCGAGTTCGTTCATCGGTAACTTTACTTGGAGCTATATTTTTATTCACCACATGATATGTGTTTTGCTTGGAGCGTCATTTTATTTTATTTTGCCTTGCTTGCTGTTTGAATAATATCCCAAGATTTGAAATTCTTAAATGTTAGAGAGTAATTGTGAATTTGAGAAATACTTGTGTTGAGGTTTGTGATTCCCGTAGCATGCACGTATGGCGAACCGTTATGTGATGAAGTCGAAGCATGAAGTATTTTTTGATTGTCATCCTTTGTGTGGAGGTCGGGATTGCGCGATGGTTAACTCCTACCAACCCTTCCCCTAGGAGCATGCCTGTAGTGCTTGGTTTCGATGACTAATAGATTTTTGCAATAAGTATGTGAGTTCTTTATGACTAATGTTGAGTCCATGGATTATACACACTCTCACACCCTTCCACCATTGCTAGCCTCTCTTGTACCGCGCAACTCTCGTCGGTACCATACACCCACCATATATCTTCCTGAAAACAGCGACCATACATACCTATTATGGCATTTCCATAGCCATTCGGAGATATATTGCCATGCAACATTCCACCGTTCCGTTTATTAGGACATGCTTCATCATTGTCACAGCCCTAGATTATTGCTTGTATTAGTTGCATCATAGAGCACTCATGCATCATGTCTAAATTCCTGAAAACTTGGAATTAAGGAAAGTGGAAGCCTGAAAAACTTAAATAAAAGAAGGGCAAAGAACCCTTGAAATCTCATTCTTTGTTTCCAAGATGTCCTTTTGCAATGTTTGATAATTTTGGCTAGAGCTATATATCAAACCAAAATTTAGGAACATTTTTAAGGAATTATTTTTGGGACTTTGAATTTAAATCAATAGCTATTTGAATTTGAGTTATATTTATAAAACTAGAATATAGTTTCAAATATCTTGAAACACTTTATGTGCATTTGGAAATGTCCATTCTGCAACATAAAATTATACAAAGGGTTTTGTCACTGTTTTGAAATTGTTTTGAATTTTGAACAGTGGCAGAATATTAAACAAAAGGAAACATAACAGAAAAATAAAACAGAGCAACCTTACCTGGAGCATACCTGGCAGCCGAGCTGGCCCAACACTATAGCTGAGGCCCAGCCCACCAGGGAGAAGCGGTCGTCTTCAACCTCTGCTACTAGGCAGAGGCGTGTCGAAGCCAGCGCGCCCGAGGCCTCCACCTCCTCCCTGCCTGCCTAGCCTCCCTACACCGCTCTCTCGCGCCTGGGAGATGGCCAGCACCCCCTCGCCCACTCCCCTCGCTCTTTGCTCTCACCCCCGGCCTCTAGCCCCCTCTCCTAAGCAGACTCAAACGCGCTCGTCGCCACCGATGTCGTTCACCGTAGCCACTGCCTTCCCCTGAACCTCTCTCCGCCTCCAGAAGATCCCCCACGACCACCTCTTCCTCCTTGATGAGTCATGTGAGCTCGGCCGCCGTGCATCACCGTCTGCATCGCCTTCTTCTCCCTCCGGCTGCCGAGATTGCTGGCAATGCCATGACATCGTCCGTGCCTCCCCGAGCCCAATGAGACCGCCGACGACCTTGTTGTGAGCTCCACTCCGTTCCCCGTCCCTTGTTTTGCGCGTTCCCGTGCCGTAGCACCCTCGCCCACATGCCCGAGCACCGCCGTCCGCCATGGCTACCTAGCCCCCTCGACTTGAGCCCCTCCGCTCGAACCCGTGGCACCAGCATACTTCTGGTGGCCCAAGGATGCCACCTAGCCCATCAGCTCCTCCCCTGGCGCACGCAGCCGCATCCCCGCGCGTGTCCGAACTCCGGCCACCATCTCGCTCGCCATCGCTGACGCTCCAGCTCACCCCAGCTCCTCTCACCTGCTCCTCTAGATGCGCGCGAACTCAAGGAACTCGTAGAAATAAACGGCGTGGCAAATGGTTGCCCGTAGTTCAATTTCGATGAACATCCGTCGTTGGATGTGCTCACCGGCGTCCAACTCTGGTGAGGTGACGTGGCATCATTAGCCTGAGGCTAATTACCACGTTAACCTCGTCATGTGTCACAGACAAACCACCCCCACCACTCTAGTTAACCACGGGGTAACACCTGTTTATTTTTAACCTAACCCCGATGGGCCCACGCGTCAGCTTTGACCAAGCTGACGTGGATGTTGACTGGGTCCACATGTCTGTGACCCAC
>NC_057795.1:297515442-297520835 GCF_018294505.1 Triticum aestivum | reverse complement strand
CGGCGCCTACTCCGCGCCACTCCGGCGACCCTGCTCCGACGAACCTCAGGTCCCGCGCCAGATGTGGATCTCGAAGGTTGACCCCCTTTTTTCCCTCGTCCCGAAATTATTTGCATATTGGTCTCCTGTTCATCGCATCATAACTCTGCATCCGTGGCTCCGTTTTGGGCGTTTAGTATATCAAATTGTTTGTTGTGAGATGCTCTTCATTTCATTCCGGTGTGCCATGTTTGTTTGAGGTCATCTTGATGCCCAAATCATCGTTGCAAGAGTGCTATGTGATGTTAACCTGCTGAAACTGTTATAACTTGTTGTTTTGTCTTTTTCATTGCATTTTGTGTGTGCATCCTATGCGTGTGATGTCTACATGAGTGTCGAGCTACATCATGCCATATTTTCAGAGGTGCAATCCATGTATTTTTGTGAGTCTTGTACTGAGTGCATCAAGCTTGTTAAGTAGGGTACTTGCTGTTGCTGTTTTGCTAGGCTGAATCTGTTATTTCGTGTTGCTATGTAAACCTGCTGCTACAAGTCATTCTATGCATAATCTGGGGATGTTCACTAAGGATAATTTTTTGTACATGTCATGTTCTATCCATCCATTCCCCTGGTTGTATTTATAGCCTGCTGTAACTTGTTGTAAACTTGCTCTCAAATTGCTAAATAATATTGTTGTCAGCCTGTTAACATTAAGTTCAGTGTTGCCATGAACTTTGCTAGTGATCCATATACTGTATGAACTTGCTCTTGCCATGCTTAGCTTAATAAACATGCCATCTTACTGTTGGTCACCTTGACATGCCATGTATTGTTCTGTGGTGAGTGTTACAAGCTCACCAATATGCCTACTTATTGTTGTTCCTGCCATGTTTGAATCTGTCATATAACTTGCCATCTTTACATGGGTGCCATCATATCTTCTGATCCTTTTTGGCTCGTGGTCATTAAGGGACTTTTGTTATATGCAATTAGTACATTCATGCAATGTCTTTGTTTTCCATGTTAAGTTCCTGTAAGATGTTGTTTGATAGCTCTAAACCTTGCAACCTGATGTTATTTCTGTTAAGCCTGAAAACTGTTATTATTTGCGATCTTGCCATGTCCTTTTGAGCATGTTCTAGTGATTTTTGGAGATAGATCGGTTTTCATGTTTTGTCATGCATTACCCATACTTCATGTCCGTGCCTTTTGTTTTCATATTGTGGTAATGTAGCATGTCGTTTTGGTGCTTGCTAGATGCCTAGTTGCTGTTTTGGACAGCTTGTCCTTTAAACTTGTATAGTATATGTGTTGCACTGTTGCTCCGTTTTGAGTGTGCTCTATATGAAACTTGCTTAGAATTGCATGTAGCTTCATATTATCATGTTGCATCCTTGTTTTGAGGTGTTTGCTTGATGTTTGTATGCATTTTGCATCAATGCCATGTTTAACTTGTTTTGCTCATATCTTCTAGGCCGTAGCTCCGAATTAAATGAACTTTATATGTAACTTGACTAGAATTTCATGTAGATACTCTTGATGCTCTTTAACTTGCTGTTTAACAACTTGAACATAAGGTTTATTCAGATCTGGACCAATTTCTAAATTTGCATATGAGGACTTACCAGAATTGTAATATGTTGCTTCCGGCCTCATTTAAACTTGCCTTGATGTGTTGTTCTTGTTTGCATCATCTCTTGCCATGAGTAGCCTCATCTAGTTTTGTCATGCGTCATGCTTGGTTATGCATCATGTCTTGTCCTTGTGTGGTGTGTTTACCATGTTGTGTGCTTCTTCTCGATAGTTCCTGTTTCGTTGCGATCGTGAGGATTCGTTCGTCTACGCTTGGTTCGTCTTCATGGCTTCATCTTCTTCATGGACTCGTTCTTCTTCCTAGCGGGATTTCACGAAAGATGACCGTCACCTTGGATTTCACCACTATCATTGCCATGCTAGTTGCTTCGTTCTATCGCTATGCTGCGCTTCCTATCACTTGTTCCTTAAGCCTCCCAAATTGCCATGAATCACTAACCTTTGACACCCTTCCTAGCAAACCATTGTTTGGCTATGTTACCGCTTTGCTCAGCCCCTCTTATAGCGTTGTTAGTTGTAGGTGAAGTTGAAGATTGCTCCATGGTGGACAGGATTATGTTGGGATATCACAATATCTCTTATTTAATTAATGCATCTATATACTTGGTAAAGGGTGGAAGGCTCGGCCTTATGCCTGGTGTTTTGTTCCACTCTTGCCGCCCTAGATTTCGTCATATCGGTATTATGTTCCTGGATTTTGCGTCCCTAACGCGGTTGGGTGATTTATGGGACCCCCTTGATGGTTCGCTTTGAATAAAACTCCTCCAGCAAGGCCCAACCTTGGTTTTACCATTTGCCTCACCATCACCTAATTTTCCATTGGGAGTCGCTCTCTCGAGGGTCATCTTTATTTTAGCCCCCCCCGGGCCAATGCTTGTCTAAGTGTTGGTCCAAACTAGAGCACCGTGCGGGACCATCCCTTGGCAACTTGGGTTACGTCGGTACCTGTACGCTTCGCTTATCCGGTGTGTCTTGAGAACGAGATACGTGCGACTCCTATCGGGATTGTCGACACATCGGGCGGTCTTGGTCGTCTTGTTTTACCATTGTCGAAATGTCTTGTAAACCGGGATTCCGAGACTCATCGGGTCTTCCTGGGAGAAGGAATATCCTTCGTTGATCGTGAGAGCTTATCATGGGCTAAGTTGGGACACCCCTGCAGGGTATAAACTTTCGAGAGCCGTGCCCGCGGTTATGTGGCAGATGGGAATTTGTTAATGTCTGGTTGTAGATAACTTGACATCAGATCCGAATTAAAATGCATCAACCGCGTGTGTAGCCGTGATGGTCTCTTCTCGAGGGAGTCCGGGAAGTGAACACGGTTTTGGGTTATGTTTGACGTAAGTAGGAGTTCAGGATCACCTCTTGATCATTGCTAGCTTCACGACCGTTCCGTTTGCTCTCTTCTCGCTCTTATTTGCATATGTTAGCCACCATATATGCTTAGTCGCTGCTGCAACCTCACCACTTTACCCCTTCCTTTCCCATTAAGCTTTGCTAGTCTTGATACCCATGGTAATGGGATTGCTGAGTCCTCGTGGCTCACAGATTACTACAACGGTTGCTGGTACAGGTTATGCAATGATCATGACGCGAGAGCGATGTTTGCTTGTTTTGGAGTTCGTCTTCTACTTCTTCTTCAATCAGGGGATAAGTTCCGGGTCGGCAGCCTGGGCTAGCAGGGTGGTTGTCGTTTGAGTTCCTGTTTGTGTTTCATCCGTATACGGATGGTGCTCTTATGTAAGATGATGTTGTATTCGTGTGGCTTTGTATGCCTTTTGTATGTATCCCCATCTATTTTGTAATTTTGATATAATAGTGTATCAATATGCGGTTCTATCCTTGGTGGGAACTTCGAGTCTCTTTAGGATAGTATTGCATATTGGGCGTGACAATCGAAAATAGCAAATTATGTTAGAGAGGGTCGAAAGTTGATGACGTGGATTTGAATTGTGCATCTGAACGCAAAAAACATGCAGAGTTGTACTAAGTTATTAAAATATTGAATAGCCGGTGTAACATATGAGTTTTTGTCTGAAACGCTAATACTTCGAAAGAGATTGTCCAGTTTGTACATGAAGTGCATCCAGTTTTTGCCGTAACCCTCTCTACTTTTTTGCACATGCTATGCGGGTGAAATGATGATACCTTGCGAAGTTTCAACCATTTCAGAGTTCATTTTGTAGTGGTTTTCACTTTCACGGTGATTTAGCTCTGAAAACAAATGAGTAAATGCATCGAAAATAGCAAATTATGTCAGAAAGGGTTGAAAGTTGATGACGTGGATTTGAATTGTGCATCTGAACGCAAAAAAGTCCAGAGTTGTACTAAGTTATTAAAATATTGAATAGCCGGTGTAACAGATGAGTTTTCGTCCGAAACCCTGATACTTCGAAAGAGATTGTCCAGTTTCTACACGGAGTGCATCCAGTTTTTGCCGTAACACTCTCTACTTTTTTGCATATGCTATGCGGGTGAAATGATGATACCTTGCCAAGTTTAAACCTTTTCAGAGTTCATTTTCTAGTGACTTTGACTTTCACGGTGATTTAGCTCTGAAAACACAAGAGTAAACGCATCGAAAATAGGAAATTATGTCAGAAAGGGTTGAAAGTTGATGACGTGGTGCATCTGAACGCAAAAAAGTCCGGAGTTGTACTAAGTTATTAAAATATTGCATAGCCGGTGTAACAGATGAGTTTTCATCCGAAACCCAGATACTTTGAAAAAGATTGTCCACTTTTGTACACGAAGTGCATCCAGTTTTTGCCGTAATCCTCTCTACTTTTTTTCACATGCTATGCGGGTGAAATGATGATACCTTGCGAAGTTTCAACCTTTTCAGAGTTCATTTTGTAGTGCTTTTCACTTTCACGGTGATTTAGCTCTGAAAACACATGAGTGAATGCATCGAAAATAGCAAATTATGTCAGAAAGGGTTGAAAGTTGATGACGTGGATTTGAATTGTGCATCTGAACACAAAAAAGTCCGGAGTTGTACTAAGTTATTAAAATATTGAATAGCTTGTGTAACAGATGAGTTTTCGTCCGAAACCCAGATACTTTGAAAAAGATTGTCCAGTTTTGTACACGAAGTGCATCCAGTTTTTGCCGTAACCCTCTCTTCTTTTTGCACATGCTACGCGGGTGAAATGATGATATCTTGCGAAGTTTCAACCTTTTCAAAGTTAATTTTGTAGTGCTTTTCACATTCACGGTGATTTAGCTCTGAAAACAAATCTGTACACGCATCGAAAATACCAAAATATGTCAGAAAGGGTTGAAAGTTGATGACGTGGATTTGAATTGTGCATCTGAACGCCAAAAAAATTCCGGAGTTGTACTAAGTTAATAAAATATTGAATAGCCGGTGTAACAGATTAGTTTTCATTCGAAGCCCTGATACTTCGAAAGAGGTTGTCCAGTTTGTACACGAAGTGCATCCATTTTTTGTCGTAACCCTCTCTACTTTTTTGCACATGCTATGCGGGTGAAATGATGATACCATGCGAAGTTTCAACCTTTTCAGAGTTCATTTTGTAGTGGTTTTCAATTTCACGATGATTTAGCTCTGAAAACAAATGAGTAAATGCATCGAAAATAGCAAATTATGTCAGAAAGGGTTGAAAGTTGATGACGTGCATTTGAATTGTGCATCTGAATGCAAAAAAAGTCCGGAGTTGTACTAAGTTATTAAAATATTGAATAGCTTGTGTAACAGATGAGTTTTCGTCCGAAACCCTGATACTTCGAAAGAGATTGTCTAGTTTCTACACGAAGTGCATCCAGTTTTTGTCGTAACACGCTCTACTTTTTTGCAC
>NC_057795.1:297502509-297515183 GCF_018294505.1 Triticum aestivum | reverse complement strand
AAGTTATTAAAATATTGAATAGCCGGTGTAACAGATGAGTTTTCGTCCGAAACCCTGATACTTCGAAAGAGATTGTCCAGTTTCTACACGAAGTGCATCCAGTTTTTGCCGTAACACTCTCTACTTTTTCGCACATGCCATGCGGGTGAAATGATGATACCTTGCCAAGTTTCGACCTTTTCAGAGTTCGTTTTCTAGTGATTTTGACTTTCACGGTGATTTAGCTCTGAAAACACAAGAGTAAACGCATCGAAAATAGCAAATTATGTCAGAAAGGGTTGAAAGTTGGTGACGTGGATTTGAATTGTGCATCTGAACGCAAAAAAGTCCAGAGTTGTACTAAGTTATTAAAATATTGAATAGCCGGTATAACAGATGAGTTTTCATCCGAAACCCATATACTTTGAAAAAGATTGTCCACTTTTGTACACGAAGTGCATCTAGTTTTTGCCGTAACCCTCTCTACTTTTTTGCACATGCTATGCAGGTGAAATGATGATACCTTGCGAAGTTTCAACCTTTTCAGAGTTCATTTTGTAGTGCTTTTCACTTCCACGGTGATTTGGCTCTGAAAACACATGTGTAAATGCATCGAAAATAGGAAATTATGTCAGAAAGGGTTCAAAGTTGATGACGTGGATTTGAATTGTGCATCTGAACGCAAAAAAAGTCCGGAGTTGTACTAAGTTATTTAAATATTGAATAGCCGGTGTAACAGATGAGTTTTCGTCCGAAACCCTGATACTTCGAAAGAGATTGTCCATTTTGTACACGAAGTGCATCCAGTTTTTGCCGTAACACTCTCTACTTTTTTGCACATGCTATGCGGGTGAAATGATGATGCCTTGCCAAGTTTCGACCTTTTTAGAGTTCATTTTGTAGTGATTCTGACCTTCACGGTGATTTAGCTCTGAAAACAAATGAGTAAACACATCGAAATTAGAAAATTATGTCAGAAAGGGTTGAAAGTTCATGACGTGGATTTGAATTGTGCATCTGAATGCAAAAAAGTCCAGAGTTGTACTAATATATTAAAATATTGAATAGCCGGTGTAACAGATGAGTTTTCGTCCGAAACCCTGATACTTTGAAAAAGATTGTCCAGTTTTGTACACGAAGTGGATCCAGTTTTTGCCGTAACCCTCTCTACTTTTTGCACATGCTACACCGGTGAAATGATGATATCTTGTGAAGTTTCAACCTTTTCAGAGTTAATTTTGTAGTGCTTTTCACATTCACGGTGATTTAGCTCTGAAAACAAATCTGTAAATGCATCAAAAATAGCAAATTATGTCAGATAGGGTTGAAAGTTGATGACGTGGATTTGAATTGTGCATCTGAACGCAAAAAAAGTCAAGAGTTGTACTAAGATATTAAAATATTGAATAGCCGGTGTAACAGATTAGTTTTCATCCGAAGCCCTGATACTTCGAAAGAGGTTGTCCAGTTTATACACAAAGTGCAACCAGCTTTTGTTGTAACCCTCTCTACTTTTCTGCACATACTATGCGGGTGAAATGATGATACCTTGCCAAGTTTCGACCTTATCAGAGTTCATTTTGTAGTGATTTTGACTTTCACGGTGATTTAGCCCTGAAAACAAATGAGTAAACGCATCGAAAATAGCAAATTATGTCAGAAAGGGTTGAAAGTTGATGATGTGGATTTGAATTGTGCATCTGAACGCAAAAAAGTCCGGAGTTGTACTAAGTTATTAAAATATTGAATAGCCGGTGTAACAGATGAGTTTTCGTCCGAAACCTAGATACTTTGAAAAAGATTGTCCACTTTTGTACACGAAGTGCATCCAGTTTTTGTCGTAACCCTCTCGACTTTTTTGCACATGCTATGCGGGTGAAATGATGATACCTTGCAAAGTTTCAACCTTTTCAGAGTTCATTTTGTAGTGATTTTCACTTTCATGGTGATTTAGCACTGAAAACAAATGAGTAAATGCATCGAAAATAGCAAATTATGTCAGAAAGGGTTGAAAGTTAATGGCGTGGATTTGAATTGTGCATCTGAATGCAAAATAAAGTCCGGAGTTGTACTAAGTTATTAAAATATTGAATAGGAATTGTAACAGATGTGTTTTCGTCCGAAACCCTGATACTTCGAAAGAGATTTTCTAGTTTCTGCACGAAGTGCATCCAGTTTTTGCCGTAACACTCTCTACTTTTTTGCACATGCTATGCAGGTGAAATGATGATACCTTGCCAAGTTTTGACCTTTTTGGAGTTCATTTTCTAGTGATTTTGACTTTCACGGTGATTTAGCTCTGAAAACACAAGAGTAAACGCATCGAAAATGGCAAATTATGTCAGAAAGGGTTGAAAGTTGATGACGTGGATTTGAATTGTGCATCTAAACGCAAAAAAGTCCGGAGTTGTACTAAGATATTAAAATATTGAATAGCCGGTGTAACAGATGAGTTTTCGTCCGAAACCCAGATACTTTGAAAAAGATTGTCCACTTTTGTACACGAAGTGCATCCAATTTTTGCCGTAACCCTATCTACTTTTTTGCACATGCTATGCGGGTGAAATGATGATACCTTGCGAAGTTTCAACCTTTTCAGAGTTCATTTTGTAGTGCTTTTCACTTTCACGGTGATTTAGCTCTGAAAACACATGAGTAAATGCATCGAAAATAGAAAATTATGTCAGAAAGGGTTGAAAGTTGATGACATGGATTTGAATTGTGCATCTGAACACAAAAAAGTCCAGAGTTTTACTAAGTTATTAAAATATTGAATAGCCGGTGTAACAGATGAGTTTTCGTCCGAAACCCTGATACTTTGAAAAATATTGTCCAGTTTGTACACGAAGTGGATCCACGTTTTGCCGTAACTCTCTCTACTTTTTTGCACATGCTATGCGGGTGAAATGATGATACCTTGCCAAGTTTCGACCTTTTCAGAGTTCATTTGGTAGTGATTTTGACTTTCATAGTGATTTAGCTCTGAAAACAAATGAGTAAACACATCGAAAATAGAAAATTATGTCAGAAAGGGTTGAAAGTTGATGACGTGGATTTGAATTGTGCATCTGAACGCAAAAAAGTCCGGAGTTGTACTAAGATATTAAAATATTGAATAGCCGGTGTAACAGATGAGTTTTCGTCCGAAACCCTGATACTTTGAAAAAGATTGTCCACTTTTGTACACGAAGTGCATCCAGTTTTTGCCGTAACCCTCTCTACTTTTTTGCACATGCTATGCGGGTGTAATGATGATACCTTGCGAAGTTTCAACCTTTTCAGAGTTTATTTTGTAGTGCTTTTCACATCCACGGTGATTTAGCTCTGAAAACACATGTGTAAATGCATCGAAACTAGCAAATTATGTCAGAAAGGGCTGAAAATTGATGACGTGGATTTGAATTGTGCATCTGAATGCCAAAAAAGTCCGGAGTTGTACTAAGTTATTAAAATATTGAATAGCCGGGGTAACAGATGAGTTTTCGTCCGAAACCTTGATACTTCGAAAGAGATTGTCCAGTTTGTACACGAAGTGCATCCAGTTTTTGCCGTAACCCTCTCTAGTTTTTTGCACATGCTATGCGGGTGAAATTATGATACCTTGCCAAGTTTCGACCTTTTTAGAGTTCATTTTGTAGTGATTTTCACCTTCACGGTGATTTAGCTTTGAAAACAAATGAGTAAACACATCGAAATTAGCAAATTATGTCAGAAAGGGTTGAAAGTTCATGACGTGGATTTGAATTGTGCATCTGAACGCAAAAAAAAGTCTGGAGTTGTACTAAGTTATTAAAATATTGTCTAGCCGGTGTAACAGATGAGTTTTCGTCCGAAACCCTGATACTTCGAAAGAGATTGTCTAGTTTGTACACGAAGTGCATCCAGTTTTTGCCGTAACACTCTCTACTTTTTTGCACATGCTATGCGGGTGAAATGATGATACCTTGCCAAGTTTCGACATTTTCGGAGTTCATTTTCTAGTGATTTTGACTTTCACGGTGATTTGGCTCTAAAAACAAATGAGTAAACGCATCTAAAATAGCAAATTATGTCAGAAAGGGTTTAAAGTTGATGATGTGGATTTGAATTGTGCATCTGAACATGAAAAAGTATGGAGTTAAACTAAGTTATTAAAATATTGAATAGCCGGTGTAACAGATGAGTTTTCGTCCGAAAGCTAGATACTTTGAAAAAGATTGTCCACTTTTGTACACGAAGTGCATCGAGTTTTTGTCGTAACCCTTTCTACTTTTTTGCACATGCTATGCGGGTGAAATGATGATACCTTGAGAAGTTTCATCCTTTTCAGAGTTCATTTTGTAGTGGTTTTCACTTTCATGGTGATTTAGCTCTGAAAACAAATGAGTAAATGCATCGAAAATAGCAAATTATGTCAGAAAGTGTTGAAAGTTGATGGCGCGGATTTGAATTGTGCATCTGAACGCAAAAAAAAGTCTGGAGTTGTACTAAGTTATTAAAATATTGAATAGCCGGTGTAACAGATGAGTTTTCATCCGAAACCCTGATACTTCGAAAAGAATGTCTAGTTTCTACACGAAGTGCATCCAGTTTTTGCCGTAACCCTCTCTACTTTTTGCACATGCTACGCGGGTGAAATGATGATATCTTGTGAAGTTTCAACCTTTTCAGAGTTAATTTTGTAGTGCTTTTCACATTCACGGTGATTTAGCTCTGAAAACAAATCTGTAAATGCATCGAAAATAGCAAATTATGTCAGATAGGGTTGAAAGTTGATGACGTGGATTTGAATTGTGCATCTGAACACAAAAAAAGTCCGGAGTTGTACTAAGATATTAAAATATTGAATAGCCGGTGTAACAGATTAGTTTTCATCTGAAGCCCTGATACTTCGAAAGAGGTTGTCCAGTTTATACACAAAGTCAACCAGCTTTTGTTGTAACCCTCTCTACTTTTTTGCACATTCTATGCGGGTGAAATGATGATACCTTGCCAAGTTTCGACCTTTTCGGAGTTCATTTTCTAGTGATTTTGACTTTCACGGTGATTTAGCTCTGAAAACACAAGAGTAAACGCATCGAAAATAGCAAATTATGTCAGAAAGGGTTGAAAGTTGATGACGTGGATTTGAATTGTGCATCTGAACGCAAAAAAGTCCGGAGTTGAACTAAGTAACTAAAATACTGAATAGCCGGTGTAACAGATGAGTTTTCGTCCGAAGCCCAGATACTTTAAAAAAGATTGTCCAGTTTGTACACGAAGTGCATCCAGTTTTTGCCGTAACCCTCTCTAGTTTTTTGCACATTCTATGCGGGTGAAATGATGATACCTTGCCAAATTTCAACCTTTTCCGATGACACAAAAAAAGTCCGGAGTTGAACTAAGATATTAAAATATTGAATAGCCGGTGTAACAGATGAGTTTTCATCCGAAACCCTGATACTTTGAAAAAGATTGTCCAGTTTTGTACACGAAGTGCATCCAGTTTTTGTCATAACCCTCTCTACTATTTTGCACATACTATGCGGGTGAAATTATGATACCTTGCGAAGTTTCAACCTTTTCAGAGTTAATTTTGTAGTGCTTTTCACATTCATGGTGATTTAGCTCTGAAAACAAATCTGTAAATGCATCGAAACTAGCAAATTATGTTAGAAAGGGCTGAAGGTTGATGACGTGGATTTGAATTGTGCATCTGCACGCAAAAAAGTTCGGAGTTGTACTAAGTTATTAAAATATTGAATAGCCGGGGTAACAGATTAGTTTTCATCCGAAGCCTTGATACTTCGAAAGAGGTTGTCCAGTTTATACACAAAGTGCAACCAGCTTTTGTTGTAACCCTCTCTAGTTTTTGGCACATGCTATGCGAGTGAAATTATGATACCTTGCCAAGTTTCGACCTTTTCAGAGTTCATTTTGTAGTGATTTTAACTTTCACGGTGATTTAGCTCTGAAAACAAATGAGTAAACGCATCGAAAATAGCAAATTATGTCAGAAAGGGTTGAAAGTTGATGACGTGGATTTGAATTGTGCATCTGAACGCAAATAAGTCCGGAGTTGTACTAAGTTATTAGAATATTGAATAGCCGGTGTAACGGATGAGTTTTCGTCTGATACCCAGATACTTTGAAAAAGATTGTCCACTTTTGTACACGAAGTGCATCCAGTTTTTGTCGTAACCCACTCTCCTTTTTTGCAAATGCTATGCGGGTGAAATGATGATACCTTCCGAAGTTTCAACCTTTTCAGAGTTCATTTTGTAGTGCTTTTCACTTTCACGGTGATTTAGCTCTGAAAACAAATGAGTAAATGCATCGAAAATAGCAAATTATGTAAGAAAGGGTTGAAAGTTGATGACGTGGATTTGAATTGTGCATCCGAACACAAAAAAAGTCCGGAGTTGCACTAAGTTATTAAAATATTGAATAGCCGGTGTAACAGATGAGTTTTGGTCCGAGACCCTGATACTTCGAAAGAGATTGTCCAGTTTGTACACGAAGTGCATCCAGTTTTTGCCGTAACACTCTCTACTTTTTTGCACATGCTATGCGGGTGAAATAGTGATACCTTGCAAAGTTTCGACCTTTTCAGAGTTCATTTTGTAGTGATTTTGACTTTCACGGTGATTTAGCTCTATAAACAAATGAGTAAACGCATCGAAAATAGCAAATTACGTCAGAAAGGGCTTAATGTTGATGACGTGGACTTGAATTGTGCATGTGAACGCGAAAAAGTACGGAGTTGAACTAAGTTATTAAAATACTGAATAGCCGGTGTAATAGATGAGTTTTCGTCCGAAACCCAGATACTTTAAAAAAGATTGTCCAGTTTGTACACGAAGTGCATCCAGTTTTTGCCGTAACCCTCTCTAGTTTTTTGCACACGCTATGCAGGTGAAATGATGATACCTTGCCAAATTTCAACCTTTTCCGAGTTCATTTTTTAGTGCTTTTCGCTTTCACGGTGATTTAGCTCTGAACACAAATGATTAAATGCATCGAAAATAGCAAATTATGTCAGAAAGGGTTGAAAGTTGATGACGTGGATTTGAATTGTGCATCTGAACGCAAAAAAGTCCGGAGTTGTACTAAGTTATTCAAATATTGAATAGCCGGTGTAACAGATGAATTTTCGTCCGAAACCCAGATTCTTCGAAAAAGATGTCCACTTTTGTACACGAAGTGCATCTAATTTTTGCCGTAACCCTCTCTACTTTTTTGCACATGCTATGCGGGTGAAATGATGATACCTTGCAAACTTTCAACCTTTTCAGAGTTCATTTTGTAGTGTTTTTCACTTTCACGGAGATTTACCTCTGAAAACACATGAGTAAATGCATCGAAAATAGCAAATTATGTCAGAAAGGGTTGAAAGTTGATGACGTGGATTTGAATTGTGCATCAGAACACAAAAAAGTCCAGAGTTGTACTAAGTTATTAAAATATTGAATAGCCGTTGTAACAGATGAGTATTCGTCGGAAACCCTAATACTTCGAAAGAGATTGTCCAGTTTGTACACGAAGTGCATCCAGCTTTTGTCGTAACACTCTCTACTTTTTTGCACATGCTATGCGGGTGAAATGATGATACCTTGCCAAGTTTTGACCTTTTCAGAGTTCATTTGGTAGTGATTTTGACTTTCACGGTGATTTAGCTCTCAAAAGAAATGAGTAAACACATCGAAAATAGCAAATTATGTCATGAAGGGTTGAAAGTTGATGACGTGGATTTGAATTGTGCATCTGAAAGCAAAAAAGTCCGGAGTTGTACTAAGATATTAAAATATTGAATAGCCAGTGTAACAGAAGAGTTTTCGTTCGAAACCCTGATACTTTGAAAAAGATTGTCCAGTTTTGTACACGAAGTGCATCCAGTTTTTGTCGTAACCCTCTCTACTATTTTGCACATGCTATGCGGGTGAAATTATGACACCTTGCGAAGTTTCAACCTTTTCAGAGTTAATTTTGTATTGCTTTTGACATTCACGGTGATTTAGCTCTGAAAACAAATCTGTAAATGCATCGAAACTAGCAAATTATGTCAGAAAGGGCTGAAAGTTGATGACGTGGATTTGAATTGTGCATCTGAACGCAAAAAAAGAGATGTACTAAGTTATTAAAATATTGAATAGCCGGGGTACAGATTAGTTTTCATCCGAAGCCTTGATACATCAAAAGAGGTTGTCCAGTTTATACACAAAGTGCAACCAACTTTTGTTGTAACCCTCTCTAGTTTTTGGCACATTCTATGCGGGTGAAATGATGATACCTTGCCAAGTTTCGACCTTTTCAGAGTTCATTTTGTAGTGATTTTAACTTTCATGGTGATTTAGCTCTGAAAACAAATGATTAAACGCATCGAAAATAGCAAATTATATCAGAAAGGGTTGAAAGTTGATGACGTGGATTTGAATTATGCATCTGAACGCAAAAAAGTCCAGAGTTGTACTAAGTTATTAAAATATTGAATAGCCGGTGTAACGGATGAGTTTTCGTCCGAAACCTAGATACTTTGAAAAAGATTGTCCACTTTTGTACACGAAGTGCATCCAGTTTTTGCCGTAACCCACTCTACTTTTTTGCACATGCTATGCGGGTGAAATGATGATACCTTGCGAAGTTTCAACCTTTTCAGAGTTGATTTTGTAGTGCTTTCACTTTCACGGTGAATTAGCTCTGAAAACAAATGAGTAAACGCATCAAAAATAGCAAATTATATCAGAAAGGGTTGAAAGTTGATGACGTGGATTTGAATTGTGCATCGGAACGCAAAAAAGTCCGGAGTTGTACTAAGTTATTAAAATAATGAATAGCCCGTGTAACAGATGAATTTTCGTCCGAAACCCTGATACTTTGAAAAAGATTGTCCAGTTTTGTACACGAAGTGCATCCAGTTTTTGCCGTAACACTCTCTACTTTTTTGCACATGCTATGCGGGTGAAATGATGATACCTTGCCAAGTTTCGACCTTTTCAGAGTTCATTTTGACTGATTTTGACTTTCACGTTGAATTAGCTCTGAAAACAAATGAGTAAACGCATCAAAAATAGCAAATTATATCAGAAAGGGTTGAAAGTTGATGACGTGGATTTGAATTGTGCATCTGAACGCAAAAAAGTCCGGAGTTGTACTAAGTTATTAAAATAATGAATAGCCCGTGTAACAGATGAATTTTCGTCCGAAACCCTGATACTTTGAAAAAGATTGTCCAGTTTTGTACACGAAGTGCATCCAGTTTTTGCCGTAACCCTCTATACTTTTTCACATGCTATGCGGGTGAAATGGTGATACCTTGCGAAGTTTCAACCTTTTCAGAGTTCATTTTGTAGTGCTTTTCACTTTCATGGTGATTTAGCTTTGAAAACACATGAGTAAATGCATCGAAAATAGCAAATTATTTCAGAAAGGGTTGAAAGTTGATGACGTGGATTTGAATTGTGCATCTGAACACAAAAAAGTCCAGAGTTGTACTAAGTTATTAAAATATTGAATAGCCGGTGTAACAGATGAGTTTTTGTCTGAAACCCTGATACTTCGAAAGAGATTGTCCAGTTTGTACACGAAGTGCATCCAGTTTTTGCCGTAACTCTCTCTACTTTTTTGCACATGCTATGCGGGTGAAATGATGATACCTTGCCAAGTTTCGACCTTTTCAGAGTTCATTTGGTAGTGATTTTGACTTTCACGGTGATTTAGCTCTGAAAACAAATGAGTAAACACATCGAAAATAGCAAATTATGTCAGAAAGGGTTGAAAGTTGATGACGTGGATTTGCATTGTGCATCTGAACGCAAAAAAAGTCCGAAGTTGTACTAAGTTATTAAAATATTGAATAGCCGGGGTAACAGATTTGTTTTCATCCGAAGCCTTGATACTTAGAAAGAGATTGTCCAGTTTGTACACGAAGTGCATCCAGTTTTTGCCGTAACTCTCTCTACTTTTTTGCACATGCTATGTGGGTGAAATGATGATACCTTGCCACGTTTCGACCATTTCAGAGTTCATTTTGTAGTGATTTTGACTTTCACGGTGATTTAGCTCTGAAAACAAATGAGTAAACGCATCGAAAATAGCAAATTATGTCAGAAAGGGTTGAAAGTTGATGACGTGGATTTGAATTGTGCATCTGAACGCAAAAAAGTACGGAGTTGAGCTAAGTTACTAAAATATTGAATAGTCAGTGTAACAGATGAGTTTTCGTCCGAAACCCAGATACTTTGAAAAAGATTGTCCACTTTTGTACACGAAGTGCATCCAGTTTTTGCCGTAACCCACTCTACTTTTTTGCACATTCTATGCGGGTGAAATGATGATACCTTGCAAAGTTTCAACCTTTTCAGAGTTCTTTTTGTAGTGCTTTCACTTTCACGGTGAATTAGCTCTGAAAACAAATGAGTAAACGCATCAAAAATAGCAAATTATATCAGAAAGGGTTGAAAGTTGATGACGTGGATTTGAATTGTGCATCGGAACGCAAAAAAGTCCGGAGTTGTACTAAGTTATTAAAATAATGAATAGCCCGTGTAACAGATGAATTTTCGTCCGAAACCCTGATACTTTGAAAAAGATTGTCCAGTTTTGTACACGAAGTGCATCCAGTTTTTGCCGTAACACTCTCTACTTTTTCGCACATGCTATGCGGGTGAAATGATGATACCTTGCCAAGTTTTGACCTTTTCAGAGTTCATTTTGTAGTGATTTTGACTTTCACGGTGATTTAGCTCTGAAAACAAATGAGTAAACGCATCGAAAATAGCAAATTTATGTCAGAAAGGGTTTAAAGTTGATGACGTGGACTTGAATTGTGCATCTGAACGCGAAAAAGTACGGAGTTGAACTAAGTTATTAAAATACTGAATAGCCAGTGTAACAGATGAGTTTTCGTCCGAAACCCAGATACTTCGAAAAAGATTGTCCAGTTTGTACACGAAGTGCATCCAGTTTTTGCCGTAACACTCTCTACTTTTTTGCACATGCTATGCCGGTGAAATGATGATACCTTGCCAAGTTTCGACCTTTTCAGAGTTCATTTTGACTGATTTTGACTTTCACGGTGAATTAGCTCTGAAAACAAATGAATAAACGCATCAAAAATAGCAAATTATATCAGAAAGGGTTGAAAGTTGATGACGTGGATTTGAATTGTGCATCTGAACGCAAAAAAGTCCGGAGTTGTACTAAGTTATTAAAATAATGAATAGCCCGTGTAACAGATGAATTTTCGTCCGAAACCCTGATACTTTGAAAAAGATTGTCCAGTTTTGTACACGAAGTGCATCCAGTTTTTGCCGTAACCCTCTCTACTTTTTCACATGCTATGCGGGTGAAATGATGATACCTTGCGAAGTTTCAACCTTTTCAGAGTTCATTTTGTAGTGCTTTTCACTTTCATGGTGATTTAGCTTTGAAAACACATGAGTAAATGCATCGAAAATAGCAAATTATTTCAGAAAGGGTTGAAAGTTGATGACGTGGATTTGAATTGTGCATCTGAACACAAAAAAGTCCAGAGTTGTACTAAGTTATTAAAATATTGAATAGCCGGTGTAACAGATGAGTTTTTGTCCGAAACCCTGATACTTCGAAAGAGATTGTCCAGTTTGTACACGAAGTGCATCCAGTTTTTGCCGTAACTCTCTCTACTTTTTTGCACATGCTATGCGGGTGAAATGATGATACCTTGCCAAGTTTCGACCTTTTCAGAGTTCATTTGGTAGTGATTTTGACTTCCACGGTGATTTAGCTCTGAAAACAAATGAGTAAACACATCGAAAATAGCAAATTATGTCAGAAAGGGTTGAAAGTTGATGACGTGGATTTGCATTGCGCATCTGAACGCAAAAAAAGTCCGAAGTTGTACTAAGTTATTAAAATATTGAATAGCCGGGGTAACAGATTAGTTTTCATCCGAAGCCTTGATACTTCGAAAGAGATTGTCCAGTTTGTACACGAAGTGCATCCAGTTTTTGCCGTAACTCTCTCTACTTTTTTGCACATGCTATGTGGGTGAAATGATGATACCTTGCCAAGTTTCGACCATTTCAGAGTTCATTTTGTAGTGATTTTGACTTTCACGGTGATTTAGCTCGGAAAACAAATGAGTAAACGCATCGAAAATAGCAAATTATGTCAGAAAGGGTTGAAAGTTGATGACGTGGATTTGAATTGTGCATCTGAACGCAAAAAAGTACGGAGTTGAACTAAGTTACTAAAATATTGAATGGTCAGTGTAACAGATGAGTTTTCGTCCGAAACCCAGATACTTTGAAAAAGATTGTCCACTTTTGTACACGAAGTGCATCCAGTTTTTGCCGTAACCCACTCTACTTTTTTGCACATTCTATGCGGGTGAAATGATGATACCTTGCGAAGTTTCAACCTTTTCAGAGTTCTTTTTGTAGTGCTTTCACTTTCACGGTGAATTAGCTCTGAAAACAAATGAGTAAACGCATCAAAAATAGCAAATTATATCAGAAAGGGTTGAAAGTTGATGACGTGGATTTGAATTGTGCATCGGAACGCAAAAAAGTCCGGAGTTGTACTAAGTTATTAAAATAATGAATAGCCCGTGTAACAGATGAATTTTCGTCCGAAACCCTGATACTTTGAAAAAGATTGTCCAGTTTTGTACACGAAGTGCATCCAGTTTTTGCCGTAACACTCTCTACTTTTTTGCACATGCTATGCGGGTGAAATGATGATACCTTGCCAAGTTT
>NC_057795.1:297501860-297502499 GCF_018294505.1 Triticum aestivum | reverse complement strand
AAGTTTCAACCTTTTCAGAGTTCATTTTGTAGTGCTTTTCACTTTCATGGTGATTTAGCTTTGAAAACACATGAGTAAATGCATCGAAAATAGCAAATTATTTCAGAAAGGGTTGAAAGTTGATGACGTGGATTTGAATTGTGCATCTGAACACAAAAAAGTCCAGAGTTGTACTAAGTTATTAAAATATTGAATAGCCGGTGTAACAGATGAGTTTTTGTCTGAAACCCTGATACTTCGAAAGAGATTGTCCAGTTTGTACACGAAGTGCATCCAGTTTTTGCCGTAACTCTCTCTACTTTTTTGCACATGCTATGCGGGTGAAATGATGATACCTTGCCAAGTTTCGACCTTTTCAGAGTTCATTTGGTAGTGATTTTGACTTTCACGGTGATTTAGCTCTGAAAACAAATGAGTAAACACATCGAAAATAGCAAATTATGTCAGAAAGGGTTGAAAGTTGATGACGTGGATTTGCATTGTGCATCTGAACGCAAAAAAAGTCCGAAGTTGTACTAAGTTATTAAAATATTGAATAGCCGGGGTAACAGATTTGTTTTCATCCGAAGCCTTGATACTTAGAAAGAGATTGTCCAGTTTGTACACGAAGTGCATCCAGTTTTTGCCGTAACTCTCTCT
>NC_057795.1:297500419-297501850 GCF_018294505.1 Triticum aestivum | reverse complement strand
GATACTTTGAAAAAGATTGTCCAGTTTTGTACACGAAGTGCATCCAGTTTTTGCCGTAACACTCTCTACTTTTTTGCACATGCTATGCGGGTGAAATGATGATACCTTGCCAAGTTTTGACCTCTTCAGAGTTCATTTTGTAGTGATTTTGACTTTCACGGTGATTTAGCTCTGAAAACAAATGAGTAAACGCATCGAAAATAGCAAATTTATGTCAGAAAGGGTTTAAAGTTGATGACGTGGACTTGAATTGTGCATCTGAACGCGAAAAAGTACGGAGTTGAACTAAGTTATTAAAATACTGAATAGCCAGTGTAACAGATGAGTTTTCGTCCGAAACCCAGATACTTCGAAAAAGATTGTCCAGTTTGTACACGAAGTGCATCTAGTTTTTGCCGTAACACTCTCTACTTTTTTGCACATGCTATGCGGGTGAAATGATGATACCTTGCCAAGTTTCGACCTTTTCAGAGTTCATTTTGACTGATTTTGACTTTCACGGTGAATTAGCTCTGAAAACAAATGAGTAAACGCATCAAAAATAGCAAATTATATCAGAAAGGGTTGAAAGTTGATGACGTGGATTTGAATTGTGCATCTGAACGCAAAAAAGTCCGGAGTTGTACTAAGTTATTAAAATAATGAATAGCCCGTGTAACAGATGAATTTTCGTCCGAAACCCTGATACTTTGAAAAAGATTGTCTAGTTTTGTACACGAAGTGCATCCAGTTTTTGCCGTAACCCTCTCTACTTTTTCACATGCTATGCGGGTGAAATGATGATACCTTGCAAAGTTTCAACCTTTTCAGAGTTCATTTTGTAGTGCTTTTCACTTTCATGGTGATTTAGCTTTGAAAACACATGAGTAAATGCATCGAAAATAGCAAATTATTTCAGAAAGGGTTGAAAGTTGATGACGTGGATTTGAATTGTGCATCTGAACACAAAAAAGTCCAGAGTTGTACTAAGTTATTAAAATATTGAATAGCCGGTGTAACAGATGAGTTTTTGTCTGAAACCCTGATACTTCGAAAGAGATTGTCCAGTTTGTACACGAAGTGCATCCAGTTTTTGCCGTAACTCTCTCTACTTTTTTGCACATGCTATGCGGGTGAAATGATGATACCTTGCCAAGTTTCGACCTTTTCAGAGTTCATTTGGTAGTGATTTTGACTTTCACGGTGATTTAGCTCTGAAAACAAATGAGTAAACACATCGAAAATAGCAAATTATGTCAGAAAGGGTTGAAAGTTGATGACGTGGATTTGCATTGTGCATCTGAACGCAAAAAAAGTCCGAAGTTGTACTAAGTTATTAAAATATTGAATAGCCGGGGTAACAGATTTGTTTTCATCCGAAGCCTTGATACTTAGAAAGAGATTGTCCAGTTTGTACACGAAGTGCATCCAGTTTTTGCCGTAACTCTCTCT